>NW_007247051.1:194681-221874 GCF_000164805.1 Carlito syrichta | reverse complement strand
TGCTACCACGCCTGGCTAATTTTCTGATTTTATTGTAGAGATGAGGTCTCGCCAAGTTGCTCAAGTGGGTCTCGAACCCCCGGACTCAGGCAGTCCACTCACCTCAGCCTCCCAAAGTGTGGGATTACAGGCTGAGCCACCGAGTCCGGCCTCAGTTTTTATAGAATTCTGTTTTGTTGAATGTTTGTAAATACAATTACTTCTCATTATTTGCACTAGTTATGCTTCATAAGGTCACTGAGAACACTGAATTATTATCGACAATGGAACCATTGCTCCTAGGGGAAATACAGGGTTAGGTTCCTGTGAGCCTCTGCTCACAACGTTTTCTTTTTTTTTTTTGAGTTGGAGTCTCACTCTGTCGCCCAGACTGGAGTGCAGTGGCTGCTCCCAGCCACCGCAGCCTTGACTGCTGGGCTCCGGCGATCCTTCCGCCTCAGCCTTCCGAGTAGCTGGAATTACAGGTGCGTGCTACCACGCCTGGCTGATTTTTGATTTATTGTAGAGCTGAGGTCTCGCCAAGTTGCCCAAGTGCGTCTCAAACCTGCGGGCTCAGGCAATCCACTCACCTCAGCCTCCCAAGGCGCGGGATTACAGGCTGAGTCACTGAGCCCGGCTAAACATTTTCAATAGCTGATCAGTCACATTATTTTATATATTTGTATTTCTGCTTAAAGACACCTGACTTAATATAATTGTTGAACTCACAACCAGCAGCTCCATGACACATGCCTGAAGGAAGTATCTCTAATACTCCTGTTGTCTCTGTCAGGCACATCATAGCCTTCTTGTGCTCAGGAATACCAGGCAGCATCTCCACGCTATACAAGGGGCCATTCTAAACAGCAGAATTACCAGGAAGAAGTACAGAAACACAAAACACATGGCACTAAATAGACCATGTAAAGAACACTTGTTTCCAGTCTGAGAGCAGAAATGAGACGGCAGAGCATGACTTGTTGGACTTTACCTGGGAATATGGGCATTAGTGCCTCACATTTTTGGGGGCTCTGCATATGACTGTGAAAGCGCTCTGTGTGTTGCTTTTGGGGTTATGTTAGCAAGCAGGTGAATTTGTAGTTACAGCATCTTTAAGAAATGAGGATTGACTGTATTTATTGAATGAACGAACATATTAAAGCTTTGACAGTGCTTGAGCTGCCAAAGTACTAGAAGTTATGCACACAGAAGTAGCACTCATCCTTATTTGTTCTTTGTAGGGAGAAGTCATAAAATGGTATGTGTTTTTAATATCCTTTTGGGGAGAGCAAATTGGCCACAAGGTTAAGAAGATATGTGATTGGTAAGAAAAAGAAACATTTAATTTATTTCTTTATACTATGTTCAGTAACCTCCAGTTTTTCTTAAATATTCCTCTGTCCATCAAATATTCCTCTGTCCATCAATCCAGCAAAAAAAAAAATCATTTAACAAAAACACCAGCAGGCCAGGTGTGGAGGCTTACACCTGTAATCCCAGCACTTTGCGAGGCTGAAGCAGGAGAATAGCTTGAGTCCAGGAGTTCAAGACCTATAATCCCAGAAAGAAATTGGGTAGAGGAAAAGCATGCTAGTTTTCTTTCTTTATTTTTTTGAGACAAGTTCTCACTCTGTTGCCCAGGCTTAAGTGCAGTGGCGTAATCCTGGCTCATTGCAGCCTTGACCTCCAAGCAATGAGAAATTTTTGTTCTCAGACTCCCAATATCTCCTGCCTCAGCCTCACCAGTAACTGGGACAATAGTTGCGTACCACCATGCCCAGCTCATTTTTAAATTATTTTTTGTTTTGATAACGTCACTCACTATGTTGCCAAGGCTGATCTTGAACTCCTGGACTCAAGCTATTCTCCTGCTTCAGCCTCCCAAAGTGCTGGGATTACAGGTGTAAGCCTCCACACCTGACCTGCTGCTAATTTTTGTTAAATGATTTTTTTGCTGGACTTTGATTCAAGTTCTTAATTTAATGTGTCATCTCCCTTGTCAGTTTATTACTTAAACTAATTTAAAGTAGAGACTATGTTAATAATATTTCCAGATTTGATTATTTTCCTTGGAGATCAAGGCTTTGGATTGATTGGAAGAGGAACCCAATTTTAACACGTTGTGCCTTCTTGTTGCTTTGAGCCACACATTGACTCCTGTCCTCACTAAGCACATGGCACATTTTCCTCCTGGGTACCATGGGGCGGGTGGTGTGTGTCGAGGAATGGGCACTCCTCTGAGGGCCTGCCTGGATGCAGAGCCTTGCCACGCCATGCCTCGTCCTCACTAGGACAGGCGACCCAGCCTTGGTTTCCTCATCTGTAAAAGGGGAGAGCCATTCCTTTCTCATAGGGCCTTTAGGACAAATGAGCTAATGCAAGGAAAACGCGTCCACTTGGTGTAAGCCATCAGATGTTGGATGGTGTTACAGTAAGAATCTTGTCGGCAGATGGAAACATAAGCAAAAGTCAAACAATTCAGCTCAAAAGAAAACCACTTTGTGTGTTTGTTTATTTTTGGTTTTGCGTTGTAAACCTGCTCGGTGATTTCCAGTCCCTGGATGTTGTTGAATTTCAGAAAGTTAGAATTGGGAGTGAGCTGCCAGGAATCATTGAGGGCAGGGGTAGACTATGGATCCAGAATTTTCTAGATGTGTTTAATTCAGCAGATGCTTGTGAGCATCTGTGCACAAGGCCTGACAGGCAGATGCTAGCTTCCACACCTTTTCCTCCCAGAGAGCTGCTTTTTATTCCATTGTGCCAGGATGTGTGCCTGGGGGTGAATGAGTTTGGGTCTAGAGTTCACTCCTCTCTTCCAGTTACCACTGTCACGTGTACCCCTATCCAAATACTGCTGAGGAACGGAGGGAGATCCAGGAGGGACTCAACACTCGGATTCAGGACCTCTATACTGTAAGTAAGCTAGAACTGGCACCTCTGTGTCTGAGGGATGTACCACACTGGCACGTCCTGTGTCCTTGGGGTTACGTTCTCTGGAGGCAGCCTCCCGAGAGGGCATTTGACTGGCTGAGCTTAGGTTTTCCACCCACCTCTGGGTGGTCCTGGGAGTGAGGAGAGGAAGGACTGAATGGCTCCCTCAACTGCCACCAGGACAGGCAGGTGCCTAGAATGATCCTCCATCAACGGGAAGAAATTCCCCTAAAGGACATGAGGTGCCAGGTGGAGAAAACCCCAAAAATGTCCACTACGCTGAAGTCCTATGTTCGTTTTCCCCCAGGTACTTCACAAGACTGAGGACTACTTGAGGCAAGTGCTGTGTAAAGCCGCCGAGTCTGTGTACAACCGTGTGGTCCAGGTGAAGAAAATGAAAGCCATCTATCACATGCTGAACATGTGCAGCTTCGATGTGACCAACAAGTGCCTCATCGCCGAGGTCTGGTGTCCCGAGGTGGATCTGCATGACCTGCGCCGGGCGCTGGAGGAGGGCTCGGTAAGACACCTTTCTATCCCTTCTAGGAGCCGCAGGGACAATGGAGCCCAGACACCTGGAGAAGTGAAGAGAATGAGAAGGTCATGGAGTCCTGAGAGCGCACCATGCTGACTCTTCTTTTGAACTGAGATTATGGTGGGCTAGCCTTCCAGCATGTGTGTGTGTACACGTTTTTAAGTTGCTCTTTTGAATAAGTAGTACATTCACATGGCTTAAAAGTAAGAAGAGATAAAAAAGAGTATGGAAGACACAGTGCAGGGGCTCTCTCCTCCCTTGTAGCCTCGTTTGTCCTGTTCCTGCACTCAGAGATAGCCAGTGTGTTAGTTCTGTCCTGTCTTTCGCTTTCTTCACCATAGATAAGCACATGTGAATAGATACTCTTTTTCTTTCCTTTTCTCCACAAAAGACGTGCTAGTCGTACTGTTGTTTTCATTTAATAAAACTTTACTGTTTTTCATATAACTAGTTGATATTCTGTTGTGTGCATATATCAGTTTATTTAACTGATTCCCTGGTCATTTAGGTAGTTTCCATTTTATAAACACCATTGTGGTGAGTAGCACTTAACTTATGATGTTTCATACGCATTCAGATCTTTCTGTAAGATAAATTCCTGGAAATGGAACCGCTGGACTAATTTTGATAGGTATTGCCAGCTATTGGCATTTCTCTTGTTATGAGTAAACTTGAATACCTTGTGTATGTTGAAGAGCTTTTTGGGGCTGGGAGTGGTGACTTACACCTGTAATCCCAGCACTCTGGAAGCCAAGGCAGGAGGATTGCTCCTGTTATATGTGGTGCGTGTGCATGTATGTGTGCTTCTCTGTAACTTTTAAGGTTTAAGGTTGCTGCATTCAATTCAGATACAGTCCCAATGCTGCTTCTGCCGTCTGCATGCACATACTCTGGGTGTCTTGAGAGCTGCTTGAAGGCCTCAGTGGCCCTCTGTCCTCCTCTCTCTGCATGTCTGTTCTGTGCTGCGCTTGTGGCGCCTGGTCCTTTGCCTCCCCTGCTGAGGGCACAGAGCTCTTGGCGCTCATCTCACATGTCCTGGGGCCCTCATCCTTCCTTCCTTCCTTCCTTTCTTTCCTTTTCGTCTTTCTTGCCTCCTCTGTTCTTCTCATTTCTCCTTGCAGTTTTAGTTTTCTTGATAAATGGCTGGTTTTCATAGATTCAGTCAGACAACTAAAATGTATTCTAGTGATGATGAAGCAACTCATGCTGCAAACCCCCAGCACCCCTTGGATCTTACTGTTTTTTTATTGAGTTGGAGTCTTACTCTGTCGCCCAGACTGGAGTGCATGGCCGCTCCCGGCCACCGAGGCCTCGACCTGCTGGGCTCCGGTGATCCTTCTTCCTCAACCTTCCGAGTAGCCGGAATTACAGGCGCGCACTACCACGCCCGGCTAATTTTTTGATTTATTGTAGAGATGAGGTCTCGCCTGCCCAGGTGGGTCTCGAACCCGTGGGCTCGGGCAATCCATTCACCTCAGCCTCCCAAAGGCGCGGGATTACAGGCTGAGCCAACGAGCCCAGCTGGATCTGACTCTTATAGGTATCTTGGTGGGCTGGCTCATCTGGAGGTTGCCTTCTTGCTGTCAACAGGATTGACTTTGGTCAGGCCCACAGTGGTGTTTTGCATGTGGAGTGCCAACAGGCAGCACCTGCTCAAGTTGGGAATCAGCTTCCAACCTGCAGTCCCCAGTTCTCATGTTGATGCCTCTCCAACCATCTGACATCTCAAGCATGCTCCCTAAAGATTCCTCAGGGAGACGCATGAGAACAGTATTCCCTGAATTCTTACAGACTGATTGTAGTGTCTGCCTTATGTTTGAAAATTTGTTTTTCTGGAAATAAAACTCTTGGCTCATTATTTTTTCCCTTGAGTATCTTTGTTCATTTTTAAATTTTTATTTTTGTAGAGATGGGACCTCACTATGTTGCTTAGGCTGGTCTCAAATTCCTTGCCTCACATGGTCCTCCCACCTCAGTCTCCCAAAGTCCAGGGATAACAGGCATGAGCCACTGTTGCCTTTCCTTTAGTAACTTAAATATGTTACTCCATTTCTTTCTGGCACTGTGTTACTGACAAAAGCCTGATGTTGATCTAATTTTCTCTTCCTTGTTATTCATGTGCTTTTTTTTTCTTATCTAGATACTCAAAGAGATATTTTTTTTTCTTTAAAGATAATAATTTTACTAGAATGTCTCTTCTTCTGGGTTCACATTCTCAGATAATATACATGTTCTTTCAATAAATAGTGTTTGGCTTTCTTGATTTCAGAAGATTCCTCCTGAATTACAGTTCTTAGCTTGTGCTCTCCTCTCTTGCCTTGGTTTCTTCTTCAGGACCTTCTGTTTGTAAGTTGAAGCGTTTTTGCCTGTCTTCAGTATCTGTCACTATCCCTTGAGTCCTTTTTGTTCTTCTTTCCTTCTTTCTGATTTGTAAAAATTTTTTCTCTGTGCACCTTCTGCTTCTCTGACAGCGCTATGAGGGAGGATTGTTCACTTTTGAGTTCTTTCTAGTTTTGTCTCATTTCTGAAACAGATTTCTTCCCTTTTTCCTGATCCCTTCCTGCGTGCTGTTACCTTATTTCTGAGTCGAATTCTGGTTTGTGGTGCTTTTTCCTACCTTGTATTATTTTCTTAATTCTCTTAGTTCATTTGAAATAGTAGGCCACAGTTGTTACTGTTTTGTGGGCAGTCTTTCTGGTGTGTTCTCACTGTCTGTAGGGAGGTTATTTTGCTGTTGGGGCTTTATTCTTATACCTTTTTGTATGATTGGACCTCTAGCTTCTCTTGATCACTTTTTTTTTTTTTTTGAGTTGGAGTCTCTCTCTGTCGCCCAGACTGGAGTGCAGTGGCTGCTTCCGGCCACTGCAGCCTCGACCTGCTGGACTCCGGCGATCCTTCCGCCTCAGCCTTCCAAGTAGCTGGAACTACAGGTGTGCGCTACCACACCCGGCTGTTTTTTGATTTAACGTAGAGATGAGGTCTCGCCAAGTTGCCCAGGCGGGTCTCGAACACACGGGCTCAGGCAATCCACTCACCTCGGCCTCCCAAAGTGCGGGATTACAGGCTGAGCCACCGAGCCCGGCTCTTGATCAATTTTTAATTAAATTAGTTTTCTGAGACATGTTGAAGATACTCAAGGAAATTCTGGTTACAAATAGCACGTATGTATATGAAATTAGATTTCTGGATCATGTTTAAGCTCAAGGAAGTTTCAGGAGGCAGGTTCGGGATAACTTTTCTAATCTCACAGAAATTCTTAAAAATATTTTTGTGGGCTGGGTGCAGTGGCTCACACCTATAATACCAGCACTTTGGGAGACTGAGGTGAGAGGATTGCCTGAGCCCATGGGTTCGAGACCAGCGTGGGCAACTTGGCGAGACCTCATCTTTACAACAAATAAAAAAGCTTAGCTGAGTATGGTGGCGTGTGCCTGTAGTTCTAGCTACTTGGAAGGCTGAGGCAGGAGGATCACCTGAGCCCAGCAGGTTGAGGCTGCAGTAGCTGTGAGCATGACTCAACTCAAAAAAAAAAAAAGAAAGAAAGAAAAAAAAAAAAAATATATATATATATATATATACACACATTTTTTAATGTGCTTACGAAAACATGTCAGCTCTTGGATCTGAGACTTTCTCTTTGTCTCTCTTTTATCTGGATCTTCTCTGTACTTTCTCATATTTGTTCCCACTCTCCTCAATTTCAATTTCCCTCCCAGCAGTTTCTCCGAAGCTTGCGGTCCCCTTGTTGGGGGAGGCCCCAGCTGACCTGTGCCATGAGTTCACAGGGCTGGGCTGCCCTGGCCCCTTCAGGCCTCACTTCTGTGGACTCTTACTCTCACCCACTCTAGGACTAGATGAAACCCTTCCCAGTATCAGCTGCTTTTCTTGGGTTGGCCTACTCGGCTTTCTAGGGAATACTTCTTGTCTGGGTCTTAAATATATATATATATATTTTTTTCTTTTGAGTCAAGGTCTCAGTCTGTTGTCTAGGCTGGAGTGCAGTGGCACAATCACGACTCACCACAGCCTTGACTTTCTGGGCAGTCCTCCCACCTCAACTTCTGAGTAGCAGCTGGAACTATAGGCACATGCTACCATACTTGACTAATTTTTTTTATTTTTTGTAGAGGCAAGGTCTTGTTACGTTGCCTAGGCTGGTCTTGAACTCCTGGGCTCAAGCAATCCTCCTGCCATGGCCTCCCAAAGTGCTGGGACTATAGGTGTGAGTCACTGTGCCTGGCCCTTTTGATGTTTTGGATGATTTTCCTTAGGTCCACTGGGGGCCATGTTGCTTCTTTGTTCCCTTTGATCCAAAGGCTGCTGTGTAGGTGTTGGAGCTGTAAGCGGTTGTCCTCACCCATTAGTGTTTTGGGGCCTCTGGGAACATAGTTTGGCTATAAAGTTGTCTGTGGGTTTTAGGTTTTGCTCTCTAGTTGCCCTGTTTACTGTTGAGGGGACTCAGGGACATTCAGAGCTGTGCCACCAGGAAAATTTTCCCAGAATTCCCTTACGTGGGTGTGTTTTAAAAAGTACCATTGGTACTTGGAAGGCTGAGGTGGAAGGATTGCCAGAACCCAGCAGGTTGATGCTGGGGTGGCCATGAGTATGCCACTGCACTTCAGTCTGGGCCACGGAGTGAGAGTCCAACTTAAAAAAAAAAAAAAGAAAAAAAGAAAAAATACCACTGGGTCAGGCTTTGTGTCTCAGCCTGTAATTCCAGCACTTCGGGTAGCTGAGGCTAGTGGATTGCCTGAGCTCACAGGTTTGAGACCAGCCCGGGCAACTTGGTGAGACTTCATCTCTACAATTAAAAACAAAAACAAAAACAAAAACTAGCCAGGCATGGTAGCACACGCCTGTAGTTCCAGCTACTTGGGAGGCTGAGGCGGAAGGATCACCAGAGCCCAGCAGGTCGATGCTATGGTGGCGGTAAGCATGCCATTGCACTCCAGCCTGGGCGACAGAGTGTGACTCCGACTCAAAAAAAAAAAAAAGTTCAAAAAAGTTATAAATCAAGATAACACATTTCAGAGAAATTGTAAATACTGAAGGAAGCAATTATATTTATGATTTTGCCATACTAATAAAATTACTGTTGACCCTTTGGCTTATTGTCTGTTTTTCTCATTTTTAATTAGGTCATGTTGCAGTGGTCTGTTACTTCCTCTTTTCTGACCATTTCTGGGAGATGAAATACTCAGTGTCCGTTTTCTATTGGTGGCTCTAGGCCTGTTCATGCACCCACGTGCCTCTCCTTCCCAAGCCCCCATTTGCTTCCTGTCCCCTGGGCTCTACTCTCATTCTTCCTTTGCGAGACCACAGCCCCCGATGCTGCCCTCGCCTAGCCCTTGCGTCCTTGCAGAGGGACTCCTCTTGCCACCCCACTGCCCTTGGCCCTCTTGAGTGGGGACTGATCCTCCACCATACCACGTGCAGGGCCTTGCTTGGGGCAGGTAACCTTGGCGTGTTGAATAGGGGCCAGTAATGTTTTTCCTGTTTTTTTTAATGTGAAAGAGAGAGAGCGGTGCTACCATCCCCTCCTTTATGAACACAATCCCAACAAAAGAAACGCCCCCGACGTTGATCCGTACCAACAAATTCACTGAGGGATTCCAGAACATCGTGGACGCCTATGGAGTAGGGAGCTACAGAGAAGTGAATCCAGGTGGGAATGTGGCGTCGCCAACCCCTGTGCTTTCTGTGGCAGTGCTGCATTTCTCACTCTTAAGAATAAAGTAGATATTTGGGAAAGTGTACTTGCCACTCTTTTTGGTATCTTATGTAGTCTAAGGTTTTAAATTCATCCTTACTGTTCTGTTTTGGGCATTCTGGGGAAGTCCAGTTTATTATATATCATGTTGGAGTTCACTCACATTTTCCGTATTTGTGATAAATCAGAAGTCTCTCTCCCTTTTCCTGCAGCTCTCTTTTCCATCATCACGTTCCCGTTTTTATTTGCTGTGATGTTTGGAGACTTTGGACATGGCTTCATGATGTTCTTATTTGCTCTTTTGTTGGTGTTAAATGAAAATCATCCCAGACTGAATCAGTCACAGGAGGTAAAAATATAAACACTCCAGCTCATTATTTCTGATTGGGTAGCACTAGTAGTGACCAAGAGAGAGGCACTCCTATGTTAACTTTTGGCGATAGCTGTATCGTGTGCAGCCTGTCACCTCTAGCCGACAGGAGCGTCTCTATGTTAGGTTGTTTTCTGAAAAGCTGTGAGAGCATTGGCTGAGAACACACCAAGACTGATTGTGACTGCGTGCACACATCTAGTAGCCATATGTCATCATGCTGCTTTGCTCTTTACAGATTATGGGAATGTTTTTTAACGGTCGATACATCCTCCTGCTAATGGGGCTGTTTTCAGTGTACACCGGCCTCATCTACAATGAGTGCTTTTCAAAGTCAGTCAACCTGTTTGGCTCCGGCTGGAACGTGTCTGCCATGTACAGCTCCAGCCACACTCCACAGGAGCAGAAGAAAATGGTGCTTTGGAAGTAAGTGTCTCGTCACCTGATGATGCTTTGTATAGAAGCATGTTTCTGCGTCTCTTTCCTCCTCCCTGTGGTAAGCCTCCTTGCTCTGCTTTTTGTTACAGTGACAGTGTCGTCAGGCACAGCAGAGTTTTGCAGTTGGATCCTAGTGTTCCCGGAGTGTTCCAAGGCCCTTACCCTCTTGGCATTGATCCTGTAAGTGCACTGCACCACCGTCATCTCCAGGTGTCTGTGGTACCACCTAGTTTTAGGTGCCACAAGCTTCTAGACTCTTGAGCAGGGTTCACGTGCACACATGAGGGGGAAGGTGCTTCGTGGAGGTGTGTTTGTGTGTGTGTGTGTGTGTTTGTGTGTATATATATGTTTAAAAGGACTACAGATCTTTGACACACCTGTCTGTCCATCCGTCTGTGTATCCATCCGTCTGTGTATCCATCCATCCATCTAACCATTACATCCATGCACCCATCCATCCATTCACTCATCCTAGCATGCATCCATCCACCTTTGCATCCATGCACTATCCCTCCATCTACCCACCCTTGCATCCATGCCTCCATCCATCCATCTCTCCATCTATCCATTCGTTCTTCCACGCATCTATGCTTTCATCCACCTATGCATCCATGCATTACTATGCATCCATCCATGCATTTAGCCATCTATCCATGCTTCCATCCATGCCTGCATCCATCCGTCTATCCATCCTCCCTCTGCCCACCCATGCATTCATGCCTTCAGCTATCCATCCATGCCTCCATCCAACCACCCACCCATCCACACATCCACATATCCATTCATCCATTCATGCTTCCATCTCTCTCTCCACCCATCCATCCATCTCAGAGGCCTGCAGCCATTTCAGACACCTCCATCCCATGTGCCCTGACTCTAGTGGATCCTTCTTCCTGCCCAGGAGCCACTGCTGTTAATTTCTTGTTTGTCACTCAAAGTTTCCTTATGAATATATAAGTATACACAAATATGTGTTCTTGTTATCCCTCCTTTTACTCAGAAGATAGTTCCACACCCAGCTTGTTTTGACTTAATGTTCAGACAGGCTGTGGCAATGTGGTAGCATGAAGGTTTCCCTCAGTGCTGTTCCACATGGTTATTCTGACCCTGTACTCCTCACCATTCTGAGGGGACTGCTGTATTGAAATCAGTGAAACTACCTTGCCTTCCTCTTGTCTACCTAGTTCCTAGCCTTGGATACCTCATTCTAAAATCTTATTTTTACTTAAAAATTATGATTCTTGGCTGGGCACGGTGGCTCAAGCCTGTAATCTCAACTTTGGGAGGCCAAGGTGAGAGGATTGCCTGAGCCCAGAGGTTCGAGACTAGTCTGGGAAACTTGGGGAGACCTCGTCTCTACAATGTATATATATATAAAAATTGACCGGGCATGGTAGTACATGCCTGTAGTTCTGGCTACTTGGAAGGCTGAGGCAGAAGGATTGCCCTGAGCCCAACTGGTTGACACTGGGGTGGCCATGAGCATGCCACTGCACTCCAGCCTGGGTGACAGAGTGAGACTCTGACTCAAAAAAAAATTATGATTCTTTTTCTGTCCTAATAGGCTGTTTCCCCTTTCTTGATCCACCCAAAGAGGGACTGTAGGAATTATCTTTCAGAGAATAAGAGAAGCAGTCAACGAGTGGGGACCGAGGGCCTTGAATGGGGGCCTGCCATGGCCCAGGGTCCTGCTCTGGCACAGCATCTCAACTTGGCCACTGCTGCACTCCCGCTATTGTTTTTCATCGTTAAACTTTTTACAAAATATACACACAAGAGTGTGTATAGCTCATGTATGTAAACATGTTACGACGCACGTACTATAAGAACATCCAGACAGATTGTGAGATGTAATGGCATGATGTCCTTGGCATGTCCTGGCCCTTCCCTGCAGGTATCAGTGACAAGCTTCTGCCCTCTGAATTTTGTGTGCCTCTCTGAACTTTGTGTGCCTGTATCTTGCTTTTCCTTTTGGTGCTTCTTCCCAGGCCTATATCCCTAAACTCTCTGTTGTTCCATTGATCATTCTTTGAACTTTTATCTTGACATAGTTGTGTTTTAACTGTATGCAGCCCTAGTTTCAGAAAATCAATGTTTCTGAAAGCATCAAGAGAAAAATCTCAGTATTTTTTTTTTTCAATTTAAAGCTGTCATTTAACTTAAGATAGCTTTCTCCAGTGTCACCTGTTGAAGGAAATTAAAGATGTTTTGTTTTGCTTGGTTTGGTCTTTAGATTTGGAACTTGGCCACGAATCGCCTCACTTTTCTAAACTCTTTCAAAATGAAAATGTCTGTGATTTTAGGAATTATTCACATGACCTTTGGTGTCGTCCTGGGAATATTTAACCACTTGTGAGTACAGATTTTGTAAAACTATATTTATAAACCAAGTTTGGCATTTCTTAGACTTTGCTTCTTGTTAGTAGACTGTATTTGTTAGATGAAGAGCAGCCAGTGTGGTGGTATATTATATTTTGTGATTCTGGTTGATCATTCAGATTTTTTGTGGTTTCAGGAATTCACTCATTCAGCAAATACATATTGAGCAAATAGTATGTGCCAAGCGCTGTTCTAGGAACTAAGGCTTCAGCAGTGAGGAGTAGAGAAAAAGTTTTTGCCATCACAGAGTTTACATTCCAATAGGGTTGGCATGTGCCGTGTAAATTCATATTTATTTCCAGAAATGATTTTTGCCATATTTCTTTTTTATTTTACAAATAAGAAGACATTTTGTTTTCCTTTATTTATTATAGCTAATATCTTAAGAGTAGCAGATTATATCATTTTTCTCTAACTAAACCTGTTCATTCTCATCTCTAAATATAATTTGCATAATTTAGTGTTGTAGCTTTAGGTCTTAATATCACTGAAAACTTGAAAAACTTTTTTTTTTTTGGTTGGGGTCTCACTCTGTTGCCCAGGCTGGAGGACAATGGCAAGCTCCTGGCCACCGCAACCTCAATCTGCTGGGCTCAGGCGATGTATCTGCCTCAACCTTCCAAGTAGCTACACCTACAGGCAGGTGCCACCACGCCCAGCTCATTTTAAAATTTATTTTGTAGAGATGAGGTCTCGCCAAGTTGTTGGAGAACTTTCATAACAATTTAGGATAATGAATTTTGAAAGCAGATTCACTAGTAATCTGTAGCCTTACTTTAAGGAAATACATGTTTTTGAATAAAGGAACTAAGGAAGAAAGCTTGAGCAGGTTTGACCACAAAAGCATTCATCAGTTTGTTGTTCTCACATCTCTTTTCTTGATGGATGTGCTCTCTGCTGCCCAGGCTGGTCTTGAACTCCTGGACTCGGAGAACCTCCTGCCCTGGCCTCCCAAGGTGCTGGGATAGCAGACATGGGCCACTGAACCTGGCCTGAAGATAAATGTACTCTTTACTTTTTGACTGAGGTGGTTCTTGGTTGTTGGTTGATTGTTTCCTTTTTTTCTTTCTAGGCACTTCAGGAAGAAGTTCAATATCTACTTGGTCTCCATCCCACAGCTTCTTTTCATGCTCTGCACCTTTGGATACCTTATATTTATGATTATCTATAAGTGGCTGGTTTTTTCAGCAGAAACCTCCAGAGTAGCTCCTAGCATTTTGATTGAATTTATTAACATGTTTTTATTCCCACCCAGTGAGATGTATGTTCTTTACACTGGGCAGGTAAGTGATCTTTTCCACCCTTCGTGAACTTAACAGTTTTCCTGATAGCCTTTTCTTTTGATCAGTAGAATGAATAGGGGTGATTTTCACAGTCTTCCCTCCGAGGAACCTAGGAAGGTTTCTGTTTGTGTGTGTCATTACCAGAGGATGCCACTCCAGCTAGACTACCAAATGGAGGCTCTGGTCAGGAGGACTCACCACACTCACGGCTGCTCAGCAGCCTACAGAACTGGTGGGAAAAACAAGCGTTCCCGGAGGGTTCCTGAAGCCTGCCTCGCTTCCCTGCCTCAGATGGCACATTGACAGCCCACAGAGGTTCCTGAAAAATGGCTTTTCTATGACTGTGTGTGATGTCAGGGTGTGGGCCCTGAGGGCTGACTACTGTGCTTGAAATCCCAGCTCTGCCACTTGCTTGAGATGGAACTTAGAGCAGATTATGTAACTTTCTGTGCCTCAGTTTCCTCATCTGTAAAAATGGGATTAGACATAGGACCCAGTTCATAATATAGAGTTATTATGTACTTTAATGTGTTTGGAATGTACCACCTATTCAGTAAATGTCAGCATTTGCAGGGTCATCCTGCTGTGTTAAAAACCTTGCTGTCTCCTGCCAAGGATGCTGGTGAAGACTGCTCACTACATTGTTCCAGGTCTGCATTGTATCAGGGCCTATTTTTTTCCAGAACCATGTTTTATTTTTAGTCTAGTGTTTTGTTTTTGTTTTTGAGTTGGAATCTCACTCTGTCACCCAGACTGGAGTGTGATGGCATGCTCACAGCCACCGTAGCCTCAGCCTGCTAGGCTCAGGTGATCCTTCCACTTCAGCCTTCCTAGTAGCTGGAACCATAGGCGTGTTCTACCATGCATAGCTAAGTTTTTTCATTTATTGTAGAGATGTGGTCTCGCCATGTCATCCAGGATGGTCTCAAACCTGTGGGCTCAGGCAGTTTTCTCACCTCAGCCTCCCAAAGTGCTGGGATTACAGGTGTGAGCCACTACACCCAGCCTTGTGTTCTTTTTTTCTACTTTTGTTTCTATTTCTCCTGTTTGTGATTTTAAAAAATTTGTATTTTATCATTATTCTATTAAAACATGTAGAATGACATAGATAGTGCAGATAAACACAAGGGGATTCATTGGGGCACAGGTGCTTGGTCAGAAAGATAAGTGAAGGAGAACTGCCTTTTTTTGTTTTTTGTTTTTAGTTGAAATATTGCTCTGTCACCCAGGCTGAAGTGCAGTAGCACACTCACGGCCACCCCAGTGTCAACTTGCTGGGCTCCAGTGATTCTTCTGCCTCAGCCTTCTAAATAGCTGGACTACAGGCACGTGCTACCATGCCTGGCTAATTTTTGATTTATTGTAGAGATGAGGTCTTGCCAAGTTGCCCGGGCTGGTCTCAAACCTGAGGGCTCAGGCAATCCAATTGCCTCAGCCACCCAAAGTGCTGGTATTATAGGCTAAGCCACCGAACCCAGCTGGGAACTGCTTTTTTTTTTTTTGAGTTGGAGTCTCACTCTGTCACCCAGACTGGAGTGCAGTGGCCGCTCCTGGCCACCGCAGCTTCCACCTGCTGGGCTCCGGCGATCCTTCCGCCTCAGCCTTCCAGTAGCTGGAACCACAGGCGCGCGCTACCACGCCCAGCTAATTTTTTGTTTTATTGTAGAGATGAGGTCTCGTCAAGTTGCCCACGCGGGTCTGGAACCCGCGGGCTCAGGCAATCCACTCACCTCAGCCTCCCAAGGTGTGGGATTACAGCCTGAGCCACCGAGCCCGGCTGGGAATTGCCTTTTTAAAGTACCCGTTGCATACCTGGAGGTGTGCTTTCCTTGATTAGTCTTAATTCTCAGAGCAGTCCCATGAGGCCGGTGGTGTAATTTCATTTTACTGATGATGGCCAGTGGCTCAGGGCAGGCCTGGTCGGTGACTCAGGAGAGCTGGGATACTGGCCCAGGTCTGCCTGGCTCCACAGCCCAGAACTTCTGGTGTGGCTCTGCCTGCGGTCCCCGCCCCTCTCGGCATCTCAAGGGTGAACTGTGTTGATGGTGTTGCAAAGGCAGTATAACCTCGTACCCGAGGAGCACACATCACTCTGGCACTGTCTTTGACGAAGGAATGGCTATAGAGAGTGATTAGCAGGGGACAGACAGTTTCTTTACAGCCATGCAGACTGCAGTGATTGTGTAAGTGGGAATGTGTTTTGCTCATGCGTTAGTTTTAAGTAACTGGCAATCTCCTTTTTAATAAGACATTTTTGGTTTTGTTCTGAATGCTGTTTTTCATGTGTAGAAATAAACCTGCTTATACATGTTCACATTCTTCAAATAGTCTTTATAATAATAAAACAACAAGAAGCAGAGCCAAGACTATAAAGTATTCTGCTTATGCGTGTATTTTCTCATTTACAGAACTTTCAGAAAATGACTAGCTGGAGTTTGACTCTACTTAGAATTTTCCTAAAATTTCCTTACTGGTCTAAAACATAATAATACTTTACCACAGTTTTATTAATGTTATTTATCAGTTGTAGGACTCAGCCATGAGTTTAGGAGAAAGAAAACAATGTGCTGTCAAATATCATTTGCTTATGTTGATTTCACACTTGTTGGGTCAGTGGACGCTATTTGATCTTTACTGATTTAGTCCAGTGCTGCTGACACCATCGGCATGCCTCTGTATTTTGATCGACCTTCTCCCCTTCCGTGCCAACAGGAGCATGTCCAGATAGTGTTGCTTGTCATCACAGCACTGTCTGTCCCTGTCCTCTTCTTGGGAAAGCCACTCTTTTTGTTGTGGCTACACAATGGACGAAGCTGCTTTGGGGTGAGCCGGGTAAGTGTGAGTTGGGATGCATGCTTGTCAATTGTGAGCAACGTCTATTTTCAGTTCTACAAGGACTGGAGCAAAATGCACCTCTCAGAGGAGCCCAGTCCTCATTCTAAAAGCCAAAACTTCCTTTACTTAGAGCCTCAGTGGAGGAGTTTGCTGCATCCTGGGCATGTGGTAACAACACACCTCTGAGGAGTTTAACTCAGTCCTTCAACCCAGCTTGTCATAATTAAAAAAGCTTTTTCCACATTCTTACCTCTTAATTTTTTTCTTAAAGGATCTTTTATTTAAGCTGAGTACCACATATTCTCACTCATAAGTGGACCCTGAACATTTATCATAATACTATAAGAAAGGGTTTGGCAGTAGCTGCCAGCGGATGGGGCGGCGCTTAGCATCAGCGAGGGTACCTGATCTCAAACCAGGCGAAGTGGGGGGCCAAAGGGAGGCTCAAACTTTACCTGTATGATGGCCTCTTATTTACCTAATCCTGAATTGCACCCCACATCTTTAAAATAAATTAATAGAAAAGAATCTTTGATTTAAATAACATAAATTATAGACAATGTGAAAAATAGAGAAAATAATGTCCTTAAGTTTCACCACCTAGTTAGAACTAGCCTTTACTGAGTTTCTGTCTGCACTATTCTCCTGTGTGTCTAGCTTCTCATTTTCTTTCTTTTAAAAAAAATTAAAGTATATATAACATAGAATTTACCATTTTTTAAAGTTGGAATCTCACTCCGTCACCCAGGCTAGAATGTAGTGGCATACTCATGGTCACTTCAGCGTTGATCTGCTGGGCTCTGGTGTTCTTTCCGCCTCAGCCTTCCAAGTAGCCGGAACTACAGGCGTGCATTACCATACCCAGCTAATTTTTTTTTTTAATTGTAGAGACAAGGTCTCGCTAAGCTGGCTGGTCTCAAACCCGCAGCCTCAGGCAGTCCACTCACCTCGGCTTCCCAAAGTGCTGGGATTACAGGCTGAGCCACCAAGCCTGGTCCATTTTAACCATTTTTAAATGTACAGTTCAGTGGCATTAAGTACATTCACAGTGTTGTGCAACCATCATCACCATCCATCTCCACAAGTTTTTCATCTTGCAAAACTGAAATTCTGTCCCCATCAGACAATAACTCCCCATTCTCCCCTCCCCAGCGCCGGTCACCACCATTCTGCTTTCTGCCTCTATGAATTTGACTACTCTAGGAACCTTATCTAACTGAAATTATTCAATATTTGTCCTTTTGTGTCTGGCTTATTCTGCTCAGCATAATGTCTGTAAGGATCATCTATGATGTATGGCATGTCAGAATTTCCTTCCTTAAAAAAGGAATAATACTTCACTATATGAATAGACCACTTTGTGATTGTTCATTTGCCCATTGATGGACACTTGGGTTGTTTCCATTTTTTGGCTACTGTGAATAATGTTGCTGTGACATGGGTGTTTAAGTATCTCCTTGAGTTTCAGTTCTTTTGGGTATATAATCCAGACTTGAACTTGGGAATTCACTATCTAATTTCTGAGGACCTACCATACTGTTTCCACAGTGGCTACACCATTGTACATTCCCACCAGCAGTGCATGAGAGTTCCAATTTCCCTACATTCTTGTCAACATTTTTTATTATCTGTTTTTTAACAGTAGGCATTCTAATGGTGTGAAGTTCTTATTTTCTTTTAAATAACTTTTTTATGCCCAAAGAACTGAATTGTTAAGAGAGACAAAGAGGCTATGTCATTTGGTTTTGTCATAACCTTGTAGTTTTAGTGACTGATTGTGTTCTTTTGTTTGTTAGAGTGGTTACACACTTGTAAGGAAAGACAGCGAGGAAGAAGTTTCTTTGCTGGGAAACCAAGATATAGAAGAGGGAAATAACCAGATGGAAGATGGGTGCAGAGAAATGACGTGTGAAGAGGTAATCTTTTCAGTTGCTGTTGATAAGATTAGATTAAGTAACAGCGTTTGTAGAGATAGTCATGATAAAAGTGGTAATAATACGAGAGAATGGGGGTACATAACCTCACTAAGGGTGCCTGATCCTAAACCAGGCAAAGTGAGGACCAGTGGAGACCAAATTTTACCTGTATGTAGGCCATTTATGTATCTGATCCCAACTTGTACTCTGCATCTTTAAAATTATTTAAAAATTGAAAAAAGTGTTAATAATAAGTAATCTAAAAATACAAAACATAGCAACAGTTACTCAAAACTTTCTGAATGCTGTTTTGGTCATATAGTTGGCGTGATATACAAGAATGGGGTTTTTTAATTGTTTTACTTTTACAGAGGGATTTCTATTGTTCTTTTTGGGGTTTTTTTTGAGTTGGGGTCTCACTCTGCCGCCCAGGCTAGAGTGCAGTGGCATGCTCACAGCTACTGCAGCCTTGACCTGTTGGGCTCAGATGATCTTTCCATCTCAGCTTTTCAAGTAGCTGGAACCACAGGCACGTGCCACTACGCCCAGCTAATTTCTTTGATTTACTGTAGAGACAGGTCTCACCATGTTGCTCAGGATGGTCTCAAACTCCTGAGCTCAGCAGTCCTCTTGCCTCCGCCTCCCAAAGTGCTGGGATTACAGGTGTGAGCCACCATGCCTGGCCTACAATGGGATTTATATTGTTAACATTACAGGTTATGATTTAAGTGACTTAAGGTACCATGAGCATTGCTTTCCAGTGATTCCTGTATTAGTCAGCATTTTTCCATAGTTGCAAGAAATACTGACTCAGTTTATGCTAATTTCAAAAGGAAATCTACTAACTCATGTCAGGACAGAAGTAGAGTTGGTTTCAGGATGATTATCGTTTCTGGATCTTGAATTCCAAGAGACCTTGGAATTTTTTCTTTTACTTTTTTCTTTGTCGGTTTGCTTTATATTTTGAAGTTAGTTGGCCCCATGATGTTGGAGGATGGCCTCAGGCAGCCCTGGGTTTCTTTTTTTCTTTCTTTCGATCAGAGAGGAAAGCACTCTTACCTGCTTGTGACGATTAGGAAAAGTCCCAAGAAGTGCTGTGATTGGCCTAAGTTCACTTCCATTCCTGTACCAGTGACTGTTGTCTTAGCTGAGGTTGCCATAACACAGTGCCACAGATTAGGGGGCTGAAAACAATAGACTTTTTTTCTTACAGTTCTGGATTCTGGAAGTCCCAGGGCAAGAAGTTGGCAGAGCTGGCTTCTCCTGAGGCCTCTCCTCAGCCTGTGATGGCCGCCTTCGCCCTGTGCCCTCACAGGGCCTTTCTTCTTTGTGTGCATTCCTGGTTTTCCTGTTCTTAGAAGAACACCTGTCATGGGGGATTAGGGCCTCGCCCAGTGACCTCATTTAACCTCAAACTACCTCCAAATACAGTCACACCGGAGTTGGGCTTCAACAGGAATTTTGGGGGACATTCAGTCCCTAACAGCTGTGGCTAGGGGTATAAGGCCAGACAGGAAAAGAAGTGGTTTTCCCCAAAGAAGGGGAGGTGCAGTCCCAGGCAGACAGAGTAAAGCATGTCCTCTACAGTCTGCTGTTTTTTCTTGGAAGCCTTATGTGGCCAGTTAGTGAGAACAAACATAAGTTCTTACAATCAATGTTATAATTTAGTGTTTTAATTTTGGACAATTAATAATTAGGCTTACAGGATCACAGAAAAGCAGAAAGCAGAGCTGGAAAGAGCCTTCGTGTTATCTTGCCTGGCATCTTGCAACCTTATCAGGGTCGGCCCCTTTGATAGTTTTCCCTTGTTGGCTTCCTGTTCAGAATGCTTAGACTAGCAGAGTGACTAATAACCTTCCACCCGTGGGTTGGTAAATACCTACTTTATCACTAGATGTTTCGTGATTACTAGGACCAGCTTGGGAGACTCACCGAGCCGTCTGGGATGTATGGTTGTGGCACTCACAGTTCTGGTCTGGTCTTCTAGTCTAGCCCCTCAGTTTACACAGGGCAAACAGGCTTGAGATGGAAGTCAGGGTAGTGAACTCTGTAGTCGTGGAGCTGGGTAGTGGCAGAGCTGTGAGCAGAACGTGATCTTGGGATTTCTGCTCCTCACAGTCTAGTGTGTTCTCACCAGTATACCAGCAGGCAGTTCTTCCACTGTAGCCCCGAGAGGGCTACACACTTAACTTGGGGGCGTGGGTATGCGGCATCATAAAGTAACACGTCATGTGGTCTCTCTCAGTTTAATTTTGGAGAAATCATGATGACCCAGGTGATCCATTCCATTGAGTACTGTCTGGGCTGCATCTCCAACACCGCTTCCTACCTGCGGCTCTGGGCCCTCAGCCTGGCTCATGCACGTAAGTTCCTGCTTTGACCTGCAGCGCCCAGATCCTGTACTCAGATGTCCTGCAATTCCCCGTGAATTCATGGGCACCGCTAAGGGGTATCCTAACATTTTGGGGGAAACTTGGCACCACCTTTCAGTCACTGTGTGTGAACTCACATCTGTTAGTTACTTAATACACAGATTTCATGACTGTTCCTTTTGGTTTTTGCTGAGAAGAACCACTGGGATCCAAGGGACTTTGAGAACCGAGAGGCTTGAGAAACTCTGATATTATCTCTTGTATCCCCTCTGCTCTTTCTTTTACCATTTTTGTTGTTAATGTCATTCTATTCAGTCCATACCAAGTTTGAGTATTTTAAGCAAATCTTGAACAATGTGGATTGCTAATTTTTTTGTTTTTTGAGTTGGAGTCTTATACTCTGTTGCCTAGGCTGGAGTACAGTGGCATGCTCAAGGCCACTGCAGCCTTGACCTGCTGGGTTTAGGTGATTCTTCCGCTTCAGCCTTCCAAGTAGCTGGAAGTATAGGCACACACCACCACGCCTGTCTTCTTTTTTTTTTATTTATTATAGAGATGAAGTCTTGCCAGATTGCTCAGGCTGGCTTCAAACCCCTGGGCTCAGGCAATCCTGTCACCTCGGCCTCCCAAAGTACTGGAATTATAGGCATGAGCCAATGATTCCCGGCCTGGATTACTAATTTTGATTATAAGCAGTCTTTCCTTTGCACAGTTCTAATGATGCACGAATTTTAGTCTCCATTGTTTAGTGAAATAACACCTGTTCCCCAGCTACACATTTCAAATTTCATGTACCACAGTATCCTTGCTGCGAGTACGTATGTACAATACACACTTTGCTGCTCTTAGTCCACACACTGTGTACATAACACCCTTCTGCCTTGTGACCAGTGGCTGGTTACCTTGCTTCTCTCACGTTGGTTCACTGTGCATTTGCTCTTCAGTTCACACACAGATGGCAAAGTGCATGATAGTGTTGCCTCCTCGTTGTCCAGGGGCAAATCCATGGGACATTTTACAAACATGTATCATCGAAAGGGAGACTTGGACAACAAAGATGAACATGCAGCCAAGAAACCAAAAGTGATAATGCTCAAAGTGGAACACCAGCTGCACATAAGTGGAATGAGTATAGAAGACAGCGGACCTGGGTCCGCTGACACTGCGGCGCATGGCAGACTCTCATTCTGCAGCAGTGGAGTCTGGGGCAGGCGAACTGACCGACTTCAGTGAGGAGAGAGTTGTGATGAAGATGATCAGAAGGCCCAGAAGGGATGTGTAGGGATACGCAGGGCATAGAGGGTGAAGAGGGTGCGATATTGGGAGCTGATCCAAACTTAGAAAAGAGCAGGACAGTTGGTAGGTGTTAGAAAAGCCATATCAGGTCACCCAGCCTGCTGAGTCCTGCAGCAAGAAGGAGGCCAGTGCTGTTCAGACCCCCCATGAGGAGTCGCTTTACAAAGGACAGAAGCGCTTTACTACTCAGTGCTTCCAGTGTTCTAAAGATAGACTTGCGCGTTTTTTATTTTCCTGTACGTTTATAACGCACAGTAAGAGTTTTCAATGTTTTGACAAAAATTCCAAAGGCCACAGAACAAACCTAGTTTCCACATGGGTTAATAAGGATGCTCAGGACGGCTAGGCCATGTGGTCATTTGTGAGCTCCTGCGCTGCTGCAGAGCAAGGGCTGCCTGGGCTTGCGAGAATCACCCGCCAGGAGATGCCACTGGTTTTCCTGTCGTGCTGAGTTTTTTGTAAGCACAACCAAGGGCTGGAATTCAAGGGGCTTCATGGTCCATCATTGCCATTTTGCAGAGGCGGCGACTGAAGCCCTTGCTGCTTTACTCAGTGTCACCCATAGGTCCCTTGGTGGCAAAGCAAGGACTGGAAACCTGGGTTGTGCTGCTGCTTTCGGATGGGCTAACCTGACCCTAGTCAAGTGCAAGCTTGCCCACTAGAAAGAGAGCCTCTGATTTTTCCATAATGCCAAGTATTCCTCAGTTTTTGAGATGATCAAAGAACTGATTAACTTTTACATGGGAAGCAGGTCACATGTGTGTTACCTGTTATATGATTTTATGGGGTAGCAATTCGGGGCAGTTGACGTGACCCGCTGAATGTAGACAAAGTAAACTGTGCCCATTGAACTCCTTTTCAGAACTGTCTGACGTCTTGTGGGCCATGCTGATGCGTGTGCCCCTCCGTATGGACACCACCTATGGGATCTTGCTGCTGTTCCCACTTATCACTCTCTTTGCAGTTCTGACCATTTTCATCCTTTTGATCATGGAAGGGCTTTCTGCATTTCTCCACGCCATACGCCTCCATTGGTGAGTGGAAACTTAGCCTTGGAGCTGTTATTTTAAGAAATAAAACCCTTCCCAAAACATATATAACCCTCATAATTTGGGTGGGTTCTTCCCTTCCTACCCTTGGGTTCTATATACAGATCCTTTGAGCTAAGATTGTCTTTTGTTTCTGAACTGTTATCACCGACAAGTAAAAGCAAGTTTATGTTTGCAGAATAATTGCGTATGTTTCATACTCTTAATTCATTTTGGGTGTCTGACACATCGCTTTATCTTATTGCAAAATGCTTCTTATGTATTTCTTACTGTTTTACAGTAGATGTCAGATTACTTCTCTGTGCGTCCAGTTGCCCAGGTGGAGAGAGGTTCTTGTTATCTGTGCACATGCCTTTGGGTGTCTGCTCGTGCAAGAAGGGGCAGGATGTGTTAGCATTTCTGTTACACATTGGGAAAGTGAACACAGGGTGGGCGAAGAGTGTTTATCTAAGTAAAACATTTGTGCCAAGAACATGTTAAGGAATGAAGCAATTTTAGCACAGGAACATTTTTTAAACTTAACAAATGTTATTTTAAGGAACATAGGAATGTTATTTCACAACTTTCCGTTAATACATGGATTTTTTTTTTTTAGGGTAGAATTTCAGAACAAATTCTACGTTGGTGCAGGCACCAAATTTGTTCCTTTCTCATTCAGTCTACTTTCATCCAAGTTCAATAGCAATGACAATGTGGCGTGATCATATTGCTGTAACCACACGCTTTCAGATTTATGGAGAATTGTCATGTTATAGAATTCCACGTACGTCAAATTTCTGATCAGAAAAATTCCATCTTCGTTGATTGCCTTATGATACAGCCAAATAATTCTGTAAGATATACCTCTTCCTCGTATGTTAAATATTTTGTAAAGTTTACCAATTTTGGATATACAAATTTCTTTTGGTTTTTATGATAAGCAAATATAAGTTAATGCCAAATGTTATGTGAAACTTATTTTTTAAAATGTAGGATGGGGGAGAGAAGCCAGTTTTGAATGGCTAATTGAAAATGATCTTAGAAATTGAAAATGGTCTTAGATACTTGATTCCTTTAGACTTTATTTTTAAAAATAAAATACCAGATTTTAAAAAATAGAATCACCAGAAAGTGTCAGATAATATTTTCCAACAGCTGAAGTAAGCATAGTTTTTAAAAGAATTTAATGCTTGGTAATCAGAAGATTCACATTTATTCTGCTTGGTTCAAAAATATGCAAACATCGTTTTATTGTGTACTATCTAGAATTACAAGTAGAGGGTTGTTTCTACAGTTTTGTCTTGTTTTAATAATTGAGGAAAATGGGATAAAATAACAAAACAAATGGTTACCCTACTTGTATATTTTTTTAACGACTCTTATCCTGTTATCCTTATATAAAACCAGTTACGATCATCGTATGTTTTGAAAGATAAACTGTTTACTGAGCCTCAAAACCTAGGGTGACTGGAGAAGATACAATGTGGATATGATCTGAATGTGGTGACCAGCTTAGCTGGTGTTACTGAACCAAAAGATGTTGACTGAGTGGAAGAAAGGTGAAAAGTAGTATGTTTTATATTTTTATAACAAAATGTAAATTAAGATGTTGTACCACGAAGAGCTTGCCCTTAGCCTTGAGAATAGTATTTTACTTTCAGATTATTTCTAGATAAAGGTCTGATAAAAGTTTTTAGAGTGAATTTAAACTTTCAAACACTGTTTAGATCAGTTGAAAATGAATTCTTCTTATGCCATTAATTTATAATTCTTAGTTTAAACTCATCTATTCACTTAACAGTTAGTTCTTCATGTATTTAGGTCAGTCCTATTGAACGTCTGGATCTAGTCTTGGTTCTTGTAAATTATGTTAATTTTTCATGTTCTACTTCAATTGATCTTAGGTCATATTTTCAAAAAGAAAACGGAAAATTGTGAGTCACACATGTTAAAAGTCCTGCTTGCCCTTTACTCCTTAAGTCGCTTGGATTATGAGCCCTCGTTATGGTAGCAGAGTTTAAGCATTGGAAGGCAGTGTCAAGGCCCGTTGGCTGAGAGGCAGAAACTGAACAGCGGATGACTTAGCCATGATTCTAGAGTTAACCTTTTCTTTTTTATGAATTAAGAAAGATGTATTATTAAAGGGAAAATATGTTGTGAAGGACACAGTGGGCCCGACAGCTGCGAGAACGTCTGCTGTCGCCTCTAGAACTAACCTTTGTCAGTTGCAGTCAAGATTCTGCACTGTCACTGGGTGAGAAGTTGCCCAAAGCCAATTTGGATTTACTACCTTTTGTCCCTTGTATTCACTTACCAAGTATAAAGGATGCTGATGAAACCCCTGCATGCCGCTGTTCTCAAAGTCCAGTTTCCCAGAAGGTGTGATGTCATTGCTTCTGTTGCATAAGAGCTGCTTTCACCGTGGCTGATGCCCCACACGTGGCTGTTGTGTTACATTACTCCAAGGATCTGTTATGAAAACAGTGATGACTCCATCCCCAGGAAACCTGAGGCTTCAGGGTGTTATTGGCTGATTAGTAAATAAAGGACATTCAGGAGCTGCTGGAATTTTTTATTGCTTCCCACTGGTAATTGTTATGGGGCCACTTTTAAATTCTGATTTACACCTCTTAGCAGGATATAGAATAGAGTGCAGGCTCACTTTCCAATTGAAATCTATGTATGTCATAGTTATGTAGAATGTAATGATATGAAAAATCAATAATCCTAACTTTTATGAAATAACTCTCTGGAAATATAGTTTGATAGTTATCTTGTGGACATCAGGAGAAACTCCACTTCTTTATACAGCCATTGGCTCAGTGTCATATTACCAGAGTGG
Organism: Carlito syrichta; assembly: GCF_000164805.1. Classification (NCBI taxonomy): domain Eukaryota; kingdom Metazoa; phylum Chordata; class Mammalia; order Primates; family Tarsiidae; genus Carlito; species Carlito syrichta. The sequence continues at coordinate 195,960 of NW_007247051.1, read as the reverse complement.
TTGCTCTGTTTTGTTTTTAAGCTATTTGCCAGAACCTATTTTATACAATTTTCAAGACATTCTTCATTCCCTTGATAGTAAATAGCCAGAGGGAAAATGGTCAGTTGTCTGGATGATGCTAAATATGATTAAAAGAAATGTCATGACAGCCACATTTTCCAGTTTTCATCCAGATGTGTATTACCATGTGTTAATGGAGTCCCGAAATAAAAGCCCAAGTGATTGCTTCAGTAAAATTTGATCTCATTCTGCCAGCGTGGAGGACGTGCTGTGGTGACATAACCATGGTCAGAGAGTGAGCAGGGTGTTCCCATAGGGATCATGGTGAGCCCTGTGAACTTGCCCTCGTTGACAAGACCTTGGAGAGACTCCTCCTTCCCTGAATGCTGCACTCTGCTTGTTTCTGGAATGGGTATCGTAGAACAGCCTTCCGGTCTCAGTGCTCGTTCTGCGGTAGTTTAATTAAGCATAGGCTATCTATAGCATAGGTGATGCTTATGATGTTTAGGAATTAAATATTCGGACATCTTAGAGCCTGATTCATTTTGGAAAACAAAACCAAAAGAACAGCTGTTCTGCAACTTGCATTTAAAAACAACAAATTTGTCTTAAAAATTTAAAGCCAGGTTTGCTTGCATGCCATATGGAATGTCTCCAGGAAGGTTATTAACAAGCCTTAGTTCTAGATGATGGAAATCAGGCGGTTTGGGGTAATAGTTTTCCTACAGTCAGGCTATTAGTGCTGAGCTTTGGTTTAGCATTTCGAGAACTGTTTAGAACATTACACTTGTTCCTTAATGGGAAAATCCAACATGAAAGAAGGCTAGGTTCTTGTAATTTAGGGGCTCAACTCCTTGGGCAGGGAAGTGACAGGGGACGAGTGAGGGTTCTGCTCCACAAATGCATGAAAGGACACGTTTGCATCTTCAATCAGTATTGAACTTCTTTTGCTAATGACAAATAAACACATCTATATTTTTAAAACATGGGTGTATTGCTTTATTTTGCTCTGGCTTAGCTGGAAAGCTGGAGAATTCCGCTCCTTCTTCCCTGATCCCATATGTCAGGAGGAACTGTCCTTTCTCGGTGTATTTGTCCTCCAGTGGCCTGGGGCTGTGACCGTGGTCCTGCCGTTTCGCCTCCAGCCTCTGCCACCTCCGGGATGCCGGGACCTTGTTGCCTCAGCTTCCTTTTCTGCAGGATGGGCGTGCTGCTCACAGACGGGGGTCGTGAGAACTGCCGCCGGCAACGCCGGTCCAGAGCGCCCCCCAAGCCCGGC
>NW_007247051.1:192297-194661 GCF_000164805.1 Carlito syrichta | reverse complement strand
GTCACAGCAAGCGCTTACTTGGTCCCACGAAGCGGGTGTGCTCTCATCCCCACTTCGCAGATGGGCCGATCGGCGCAGAGCGGGCAGAGGCCCTGACCCCGGGCCGCTGGGCCGTCGGGAGTCACTGTCCAGCGACGCGCCAGGCCTGCCGAGAGCCCTGCCCAGGAGCTGCCCGGGACCCCCAGCACCCTCACTCTGCTTGAGGTCGCAGGGTCGCTGGAGGGTCAGAGGAGCACCCCTTTCTATTTTTCCCTGTGTGTAAAGGAATGCCAAAAGCAAAGTGTCCCACAATTACAGATTTTGTTTTGTTTATCTTTTTGAGATGGGGGTCTCAGTCTCACCCAGGCTGGAGTGCCGTGACATGATCCCGATGATCACGGCTCATGGCAGCCTCGTCCTCTTGGACTCAGGAGATCCTACCACCTCAGCATTCCGAGTAGCTGGGACTACAGACGTGCACCGCCGTGCCCGGCTGATTTTGTTTTCATTTTTTTTTTTTTTTTTGTAGACGAAGTTTCCCAATGTTGCCCAGGCTGGTCTTGAACTCCCTTGCTCAAGCAATTCACCTTCCTTGCTCTTCCCAAGTGTTGGGATTACAGGCATGAGTCACCATGCCTGGCCAAAAAGATTTCAAATATTTATCTTGAATAAGCATCTTAAACACAAAAAATGACAGTGACTTGTGCCCAGACCCTCTGGGGAGGGGGGTTCTCCAGCCCCAGTGACTGGTCTTGCCCCATCTCAGTTGGCCCAGGGATACAGAGATGGCACTGGAGGGGCCAGCACCGGGTGAAATGAGGAGGCAGGACAGTGCAGGGACACTCAGACAAGCACATGGCGGGAAAGAAAAAGGGAAATTCAAAAGTTGCCTCCTTTCAGTGACACCAGCATGGAGCACAGCCATCATGAATTAGTATGACTTTATCTCAGCCTCCTGGACTGTTCTTCGGGCCCCATAAGGGCTTGCAGATCTTCTTTAGAGCCTGTTACCGGGTGGGGGGTGGCAGGTGCCCAGCAGACCCCCTTTTTTAAAGGTATGAGGCACCTCATTTTTATTTTATTTTAATGTATGCATTTTTGATACATGGTCTCACTCTGTATGTATCAGGGTGCAGTGCCATCATCCTGGCTGACTGCAGCCTAGACCTCCTGGGCTTAGGCAATCTTCCTATTTTAGCCCCCCAAGTAACTGGGACTACAGGCTTTCACAAAGTAAAACAGGTATTCATTGTCATGAGACCCAAAACACAAATAACAAAAACAAACTGCTAGTGGCACCCAGAGAGGTGACCATACGGTAACATTTTGGAATCTAACCTTTCAGTCTTATATATTTCTCCCCCGCCCTCAGGCAGACCTTGGACATGGACATCACATTACATCGGGACCTCGAATTTAGCTGCTTTCATTATCACCAAGTGAAACTATGGATACAAAAATGCACTCATGGGACTGACCGTTTAACATGTACCACAATTTCAGGATTTTGTACACTTAGAAAAATGATGCCAAGACCCTAAAATTGGCCATGACTCAGACCTTTTGCAGAAGCTCTCTGAGGGCTCCTGTTGACCGTGGTTTGGCTGTTTTCTGCTTGTGTTTACTAGCACAAGTTTAGTCCAAGTGTCTCTACCTTGTGTGGAAGCAGAGTTCAGTTTCACTTCAGAGGGTCCTTCTGGTTAATTTCTGGACCCTCCGAAGCATGCTCAGAGATCCCTGTGGCTGTGACTGGTTTCCGGCTGCCTTTGCCCACAGTCTTCCCCTCGGCGTCTGGCTCTTCTCCCCTGTCACAGTGTGGTGAGACGCTGATGTATATTCTCTGCCTAGGAGGCCAACTCTGGACACCCTCACATCTCCTGATCCTGGAGGTGCCTGGTCTCATTTTGTCACTCACTCTCTGCCTGTTGAACCTACATGCTCACACGGACCCTTGCACGGTTTTATTGGATCCTTTTGGAGGTCTCTGGTCCAAAGGACCTGCAGGGAGGCCAGTGTGTCTTGCTTCTCTCTCTCTGTCTCTGTCTCTCTCTGTCTGTCTCCCTTCTTCCCTCCTTCCCTCTCTGCCATTCTCTCTTCTCTCTTTCTTCTTCCCTCCCTCTGTTTCTGTCTCTCTGTCTCTGTCTATCATTCTCTCTCTCTCTGTCTCCCTCCCTCCCTCCCTCTGTCTCTCTCTCTCTCTGTTTCCCTTCCTCTCTCTCTCCTGCACCTCTTCTGGTCAAGACTGCTCTGCTCCTAGTTAAACATGTTAGAAATGAAGACACGTAGACACCAGGGAAGGTGGTGGAGAGGGAAGTGGCATCTGTAGCCCAAGACGCTGCTCCAGTGGGCCCACATGTGTTCTTTCTTTCTTTTTTTTTTTTTTTT
>NW_007247051.1:181417-192129 GCF_000164805.1 Carlito syrichta | reverse complement strand
TCACTCACCTCAGCCTCCCAAGGCGCGGGATTACAGGCTGAGCCACCAAGCCCGGCTGTGTTCTTTCTTGAAATAACAAAATGCAGTTGTACTCTACAATTAGTAACTTGCTTGCATTTTGACAACTACACAAGTATTATCAGAATACACATTCTCTGAAAAATGCACATCCTGTAGAATTATAAAAAGTAAAAAGTGAAAAAGCAACCCTTCCCCATCCCTCAGGCCATGGTCCTCCCGCTTCTTGGTGTAACTACTGCCCTTTTGGTGTGGTGTGTATCCTGTTGGCTCCTTTGTCAGATTCTCTCTCTCTCTCTTTCTTAATTTATCTATCATCTATTGATCTCTATACCTGATCTATCTACCTTCTATATCTTTCTCTATATAGTGATAACATATAGACATATACAGAGTACCCAAAACTATAGGTAAAATCACACTATGCCCATTATTTTGTGACCCCTCACATATTGTGGAGACGTCTTCTCATGGCAATACCTGCAGATGTACCTAACTTTATCGATTCTGAGTTTGTAGGCATAGCATATTAGACATTTGCTCATTCCCTCATTCGTGGGCATTTAGCTTTCAGAATATTTCATTCTACAAACAATGTCCATCTGTCTACACACTTTGTGTGTTTCTGGAGGATAGATGTATACAAGCGGAATTGCTGCTGGAACAAGTATGCACATTTACAGTTTGGGTGGGTCCTGTCCATCCACACCCCAGTAACGGTGGTCAAGGTGCATTTCCCGACAGCCTTGCTGACACTGGATATTGCCACTTTTTTAGATTTTTTTTTTTTTGAGTCAGAGTCTCATCCTGTCACCCAGGCTGGAGTGCAGTGACATGCTCACAGCCACTACAACCTGTTGGGCTCAGGTGATCCTTCTGCCTCAGCCTTCCAAGTTGCTGGAACTACAGGCATGCGCCACTACGCCCAGCTAATTTTGTTGTTGTTGTTGTTGTTGTAGAGACGAGGTCTCCTAAGTTGCCCAGGCTGGTCTCAAACCCCTGGGCTCAGGCAGTCGTTTCACCTTGGCCTCCCAAAGTGCCGGGATTATAGGCGTGAGCCACTATGCCCAGCTTGGATTTTTGCCAATCTTTTGAATGAAAAGTAGATGCATTACCTTACTGTAATTTATATTTATATAAATGTTAGTGGAGTTGCATTTCTTTCTCTCCCCTTCAATTTTTTCTTATTATGGTAGAATATACCTAACAAATGATTTGCCATCTCAGCCTCTTGTAAGTGTACAGTTCAGTGTAACTCAGTACATTCGTGGTGTTGTATAGCCATGAGCCTCCTTTTGATGCTTGCTGGTCACTTATAATTCCTGTGGGCTGGTGCACTACGCAATGTGATCATTCTTGTGTCCTTCGTCTCATGACAGAAATTGCACAAACCTTCCTTGCTGCCACTGAAAGCTGTCTCCAATAACTGGAATATTTCTGAATGACTGTGATATGCACGAGTCTCCTGTGGCCACCTCCCAACCCCTTGGCTCCACAGAAAGCAAGGACCATCAGGTGCCTTGTGTGGTGAAAAATTATGTTTTGTATTTTCTTTTTACTTATGTGGCTCTAAAGACAGTGAGATACCTCCCCCATCTGAAGAGGAAGAAGAGGAAGAAGAGACAAATTATCAAAAAGCAGAGTCTTTGGATAAAATTCCAGGTGTGGAATTGGGAGGGCACGGGGTGGGCAGAACTGAGTAAGCCTCCCTGGAAGTGGAGTGTTCACCTGCCATGCGTGAATTAGTTTCTGTGGTTACTCAGCATGAAGTTCGAAGGGAAACTGCTGGGTTGTTAATAGATACAGGTGGTAGTTTCGCGTGGCTGCCATCCCAGATGACCACAGACCGTGGGGCTGAAAACAACAGAAATGTATCCTCTCACAGTTCTGGAGGCCAGAAGTCCAACATCGAGGTGTGGACAGGGCCATGCTCCCTCCAAAGGCTCTAGGGGAGCTCAAGCCTTGCTTGCCTCCTCCAGCTTCTGGTGGTTGCTGGCAGTCCTCGGCTTGTGGTGGCATCGCTCCCCTATCTCTACCTTTGTTGTCACATGGCCTCCCCGCTGTGTGACTGAGTCTCCTCCTTTCTCCTATGCAGGCCCCAGTCACACTGGATGAGGCCTACCCTGCTCCAGTATGGCCTCATCTTATTTAATGACATCTGTAGACGCCCTGTTTCTAAATATGAGGGGGACTCCAGAAAATTGGAATTATCTTTTGGAGGGCGGGCTCCTTGTAGTCCAGGTTTCCCCTGCTCGTTAAGTGTTCTAGGAACCTACTGGCATCCATGTACCAGCTAGCATTGTGGTGCAAGGCTGCATTTGGTTTCAGTGAATTTTTTTTGGAGATTTTTTCAGCGTGTCTGCCCATTTCATGACAGGTGATTTATGAGGGCACCTGCCCACACCATGCTGAATGTTCAGCAGTTTTTGACCCCAAATGACACAATCCCTGTACCCCACCCTCCCTGGTCACCCAATCCCACCTAGAGCGACTTTATTTTTGTTTCCCCAAAGAAGAAAGTCCTCAAAGGGAAATGTTTTGCCAATGTGAAACCAAAAATGGCAGAAGCCCTAAGAGGCATCAAAATTGATGGGTTCAAAAATTGTTTTAAACAGCGGAAAAAGCATCTCAATAGGTGTATTGCATCCAACAGAGAGTACTTTGAAGGTTTAGACATGTAAAGAATAAATACACAAATTTTTTTTTGAGTTGGAGTCTCACTGTATCGCCCAGGCTGAGTGTAGTGGCACACTCCTGGCCACCCTACCCCAGCATCGACCTGCTGGGCTCCAGCGATTCTTCTGCCTTAGCCTCCCAAGTAGCCAGAACTACAGGTGCGCACTACCATGTCCAGCTAATTTTTAATTTTTATTGTAGAGACGAGGTATCGCCAAATTGCCCTGGCTGGTCTTGAACCCATGGGCTCAGGCAATTCACTTGCCTTGGCCTCCCAAAGTGCTGGGATTATAGGCTGGGCTACCGAGCCCAGTCAAATACACAATTTTTAATAAATTCCTGTTTTGGGGTAGAGCTCCCCCCATAGCTACTGAGGGCTTCCTAGGAAGACACATCATTTTCTTTCTTTTTTTTTTTTTTTGAGTCAGAATCTCACTCTGTTGCCCAGACTAGAGTGCAATGGTGTGCTCATGGCCACTGCAGCCTCAACCTGCTTGGCTGAGGCAATCCTTCCAACTTAGCCTTCCAAGTAGCTGGAACTACAGGTGTGTGCCACCACACCTGGCTAATTTTTTAAATTTATTGTAGAGATGAGTTCTCGCCATATTGCCCAGGCTGGTCTCAAACCCGTGGGCTCAGGCAATCCTCTCACCTCGGCCTCCCAAAGTGCTGGGATTACAGGCTTGAGCCACCGCGCCAGCCAGACACATCATTTTCAGCACCAGGAAAGATTTGGGTGGAAGAGGCTACTTAGGTAGGAAGGTCAGGGAAGTCTTTTCCCACAAAGTCCATTAACGTTACTTCCAAATAAATATTCAGGTGTATTTTCTTTTATTGTGGTAAAATATATGTTACATAAAAACTTACCATTTTAGCCGGGCTCGGTGGCTCAGCCTGTAATCCCGCGCCTTTGGGAGGCTGAGGTGAGTGGATTGTCTCAGTCCGCAGGTTTGAGACCTGCCTGGGCAGCGAGACCTCATCTCTACAATAAATCAAAAAATCAGCCGGGCGTGGTGGCGCATGCCTGTAGTTCCGTCTACTTGGAAGGCTGAGGCGGAAGGATCGCCGAAGTCCAGCAGGTCGAGGCTACGGTGGTCGGGAGCGGCCACTGCACTCCAGTCTTGGCGACAGAGTGAGACTCCAACTCAAAAAAAACCAAAAAAACAAAAACAAAAAACCCCCCAAAAAAAACCCTTACCATTTTAACCATTTCCCGGTGACATTAAGTATGTTCATAGGTGTTTATTTTATTTTTAAAAGATGGGGTCTCGCTCTCTTGTCCAGGCTGGAGTGGAGCGTTGCGATCATAACTCACTGCAGCCTTGAATTCCTGGGCTCAAATGATCCTTCCACCTCAGCCTCCCCAGTAGCTTGGACTGCAGGCACGTGCCACCATGCCTGGCTCATAAATGGATTTTTTAAACCATAATCTGTTCCTGATGCCCTAATAATATTGGTACCACCATCTATAGACTATTTTCCCTGCCAACCAGTGTGCCAGGTCCCTAACCACACTATTCTCTAATCTTACAGACTCTGGCCTGTACATGTTGCAGCCCCATTTTATGACTGAGAAAACCAATAGCAGAGAGGATTCAGACTCCCAAAATTGAGTTGATTTCAGAGCCACACTGACCTTGCCCAGTGCCTTTCAAAGTGAGAGCTGGGCCTTCCAGGGAAAGCTCCCTTCTCTGTCATCACTGGACTTGTTGGATGCTCTCAGGCCTGAGACTTGGTGCCTTCCAGGGTTTCTAGCTCTGCATTGATCCCTACATGAGAAAAATGCAATTTATTTTAGACTACTTTTCTTTTTGACCCTCGTGAGTTTTGAGTCTCGTAGTGAAGAAGGAATAAGCACTAATATGTTAACTGTAATTCTGGTCTTAGTGATAAGCTCCTTTTTAAGTAATAGCTGATTGTGGTGTCTTATACCTGTAATCCCAGCACTTTGGGAAGCTGAGGCAGGAGGATTGCCTGAGCCCAGGAGTTCAAGACCAGCCTGGGCATCACAGCGAGACCCCGTGTCTACAAAAAAATTTTAAAAATTAGCCAGGCGTGGTGGCACATGCCTGTAGTCCCAGCTACTCGGGATTGAGGCTGTGGTGAACTATGATCATGCCACTGCACTCCAGCCTGGGTGACAGGGTGAGATCCTGACTCAAAACAAAAAAGTACAGATCTGAGAAGTCACAAGTCGGACACTGTAGCTGGGACACACACACACCCCCACATGCATGCACATTAAATTTCTGATGAATGCCCTTTCAAACATGTAACACAACTTTCTCCTCAATTATGATGTGAGTCAAGGCTACAGTAGGATTCATTTGTGCAAAATGTCCATCTAGCTGTTTGAGAGCATGCCTTCTGAATGAAATACACTATTGTACGAAAATGCAGGTATGGTTTGGGGTTAGGAAACCTAATTTTCTGATGATTTCGTTTTTTTGTTTGTTTGTTTTTGAGCTGGAGTCTCACTCTCGCCCAGACTGGAGTGAAGTGATCGCTCCCAGCCACCGCAGCCTCGTTCTGCTGGGCTCTGTCGATCCTTCCGCCTCAGCCTTCCAAGTAGCTGGCGTGCTACCACGCCCGGCTAATTTTTTGATTTATTGTAGAGATGAGGTCTCACCAAGTTGCCCAGGCGGGTCTCGAACCCGCGGGCTCAGGCAAGCCACTCACCTCAGCCTCCCAAAGCGTGGGATTACAGGCTGAGCCCGGCTTTGATGATTTCATCTTACACATTGTTTCATGTTTTGCAGCGAAAACTTCGCAGCGGAGAAGCGAATCCATAGGCCAACCTCTAATTGGCATAGAGGATAAAGAAACGGACAAAGAGATTGCAGAACCCCTCCCTGCCAAAGTACGCATGACTCTCTGTCCCCACTGATGGGGTAACAGGACGCCACTGCCCTCAAAGAGGCAGGGTAACTGGCCCAGACAGTCTAGGGGGTTTGTCTAGGGGATTTATCGTTTTGGAGTGGAGGTGATGCAATCCTGTGTTCAGAGTCCCCAAGACCACCTTCAGGCTCAATGATTGGCCAGAAGGACTCACAGGACCTGGAAAGGCTGTTATATTCATGGTTATAGTTTATGACAGTGAAAGGTTATGAATTAAAATCAGGAAAGGAAAAGTGCTCAGGGCAGAGCCCAGCAGAAAACAAACACGAGCATCCGTTTCCCAGTGGAGTTGCATAGACAGCACTGATGGTCCCAGTGGCTGTGTGTGGGACAACATACACAAAGCATCGCCAACCAGAGAAACCACCTGAGCCTAGGTGTCTGGGGGTTGTATTGGAGTCAGTCATGTAGGCATGGAGTGTCCACATGGCCAACCTGAGTGACTCAGTCTCCAACCCCTGCAGAGGTCAAACTGATCCCGGGTGACCAGGATCCTGGGCAGACAAAAACAAGCACTCACCACAGATCACATTGTCAGCATAAACTCTCTGGCGTGGCCCAAGCTCCCAGGCACACAAAGACCCTCCTATCAGGCAGGACAGTCCGAAAGCTTAGAAGTGGTCACCAGGAGCCAGTCAAGGACCTGTCTCTGGGATGTGCAGGGTTTGGGCAACCCAGGCCTGCTGAGTTCACCCTTCACTGCAAGAATCCTGAGGATGGAGCTTAAGGCTCGACTGTAAGCATTCAGCCTGCCCTGTGCTTCACAAAATGGCATTTAATTGCTTAATGACTATGTCCCATCCTCAGACCCATTTAAAGCCTGGTGGGTTGCAGTGTGTGGCCTTGTAATACTCTACCTGGAGTTCTGCCAGGTCAGTTTATTCCAGTGTAGCTGCACTGACTGGTCAATGGGGGAGTCAGGCTGAGTGTTCAGAGTCTAGGCACATCCCAGCTCCCATGGCGTCTTCTGCTGGGGCCCACTGAGCCTGTGTCTGTGGCTGTGTTGTTAGAAAGGAACATCAGCCACTGCGTTGAGAGGACAGCTCAGAGGTACTTGAATATCAGGTTCTTTGGGTAAACAGATGTATCTCAAGAATGGTGGTTTTTGTTCCCCATGCTTTAGAGAATTGTGACGCATATCGTGGAAAAGACGTATCTTCAGGTGACTTGTACCCCAGTTCCCGAGGAGTTTCTGGATCAGAATGTGATGTTTTTTCTCAGAAATACCAAAGGTACATTTCTGAGGAGGTTGTGTGGGGATGTTGTGTACAAACGTGTATGTGTGTATATGTGTATGTGTGTGTGTGTATGTAACACTTTTTTCTCTCTCTTTCCATTTTCTTGAGCACATAACTTTTTATTAGTTCAGTAGATCCTCATTATTCACAGATTCCAAACTAGTGAACTTGCCCACTCACCAAAATGTACATGCGACCCCACAAACAATCCTTGCAGCATCTTCAAGGTCATTTGCAGACATGGGCAGAGTGAGGGGAAGTTGGAGTTGCCCACCACGCACTTCCCAGCTGAGTGTGGGGCAATGCTCTGCCTTCGTGTTTGAACTCTTCACACTGGAAGCAAGTGTCCTTTTCATGGTCTACTTAGTGCCATGGCTTTTTGCATCGTTGTGCCTTCTGTTAGTGATTTTGCTATTTTAAAGGTCCTCAAGTGTAGCATGGAGGTGCTGTCTGGTGTTCCTAAGGGAGAGGAGGACCAGATGTGCCTGATAGAGAAAATTTGTGTGTTAGAGAAGCTTTGATCAGGTGTGAGTCATAGAGCTGTTGGCCGTGAGTTCAGTGTGAATGAATCAACCAATACACACGACACACAGTGTCTTTAAACAGAAACACACATAAAACAAGTTATGTATTGGTTGGTTGACAAAAATGTACCCAGAGGCTCACAGGAACCTAACCCCATATTTCCCCTAGGAGCAATAGTTTAGTGGTTGCTGATTCTGTGATCATTCACAGTGACTTTATAGAATATAACTACCAAGAATAATGAGAACCAACTGCATTAATATATTCCGAATTCTAGTTATAATGATTAGTGGAGGCTGGGCAAGGTGGCTCACACCTGTAATGCCAGCACTTTGGGAGGCTGAGGCAAGAGGATAGCTTGAGCCCAGGAGTTTGAGGCTGCAGTTAGCTGCGATTGTGCCATGGCATTCCAGCCTGGGTGATACAGCAAGACCCCAACTCATGAAAAAAAAAAGTCAACCCCTTAGGGTCCCCTCCCACTGTGGGAGCTCTTCTGTCCTCTCAATAAATCCTGCTTTCTAAAAACAACAACAACAACAACAAAACCCCAAACATAAACCATGACTCAAAAGATACTTTGGCAATGAACTGAGGACGAGCTGCCAGAAGTGGAGACAGGCATAACCAGTCTCTGGCCCAGCTCGGGCAGCAATAACAAATCACTCGAGACTGGGGGCTTCAACAACACGCATCTGTTTCTCACAATTCTGGCAGCTGGGATGTTCCGGATCAAGGTGCCCGCAGATCCAGGAACACCTGCTTCCTGGTTCCCAGAGGGTGCCTTCTCCCATCCTCACAGGGCAGAGAGCGTAGTGAGAGAGAAAGAAACTCCCGTGTCTCAGAAGGGCACTAATCCCATCAGGAGGGCCCACCTTCCCAACCCAGCATCACCCAGAGACCCCATCTCCAATCACACTGGGAATTGGAGCTTCAGCATATGAATCTGGGGTCATTCAGTCCAAGCAGCAAGGAATCCAGGAAACATTTCTAGACAACCCAAATCATTTCTGCTTTTGTCCAGCCTTGGATACTCCAACCAGGTGAACTGTTGTGTGCAGCTCTTGTGGCTGGTGCTAATCCACGAACCACAGGGCATCGTATGTATTTCAGCTTCTCCTAGGCCCAGGGAGTCCTTCACATACAGAGAGTGTATATTCTAAGTCTGTGACCAGAACATTCCTTTGTAGACACTCAGGAAAGAAGAGATTCATGTATGCTGATGGCCACTCTGCCCCACTGATCTTTGTATTTTTATTTTTTGAGTCAGCGTCTCAGTCTTTCACCCAGGCTGGAGTGCAGTGGCATGATCACCACTCACTGCAGCCTTGACCTCCTGGACTCAGGAGATCCTTCTGCCTCAACCTCTCGAGCAGCTGGGACTACAAGTGTGTGCCACCATGTCCAGTTAACTTTTTTTTTTTTTGTAGAGATGAGGTCTTGCTATGTTGTCCAGGCTGATCTCGAACTCCTGGACCCAAGTGGTCCTCCCGCCTCGCCCTCCCAAACTGCTGGGATTACAGCCGTGAGCCACCACACCTGGATCCCCCACTGACTTATGCTCTGGATCTGTCCCTATTTAGAGACGATCTTTGAAGCTACTGACATGAAGGAAGCTCTGGAAACTATGCCTGAGACGCTGGAGTATGGAATTATAAATGCCAACTTGCTTCATTTTCTGAAGAATCTTGTGTGTCAGGTAAATATGGAGAAAAGAGGAAACCCCATCATGTCTAAAATTAAGGCCATTGGATTGGTTCATCCCACAAATGGGCAGTGGGCAGTCGTTCTATCGCAGACACCGTCACGGGCACTGGGGGTAGAGTGGGGGACGGAAGGGCAGTACCCCTGCTCTCCTGCAGCTTTCGCTGGAGGAAGACATGGAACACAAGCGCATGACAGGAAAGTAGCAGGCAGGCCGGGCGCGGTGGCGCAAACCTGCCATCCCAGCACGTTGGGAGGCTGAGGCGAGAGGACTGTCCGAGCCCATGGGTTCGAGGCCAGGCTGGGTAGCTTGGTGAGACCCCATCTCTACAATAAGTCAAAAGATTAGCCAGGCGTGATAGCGTGTGCTTGTACTTCCAGCTACTTGGAAGGCTGAGGTGGAAGGATCACCAGAGTCCGGCAGGTCTACGCTGGTGTGGCCGTGAGCGTGCCACTACCTTCCAGCCTGGTGACGGAGTCAGACTCCAACTCAAAAAGAAAGTAGCAGGCAGGGACAGGGCACGAAGGAAACAAACCCTGGTAATGACATAGAAATAAACAGTGTGGGTGCACGGGATATGTGTGTGTGTGTGTATGTGTGTGTGTGTGTGTATGCACATGGGCACAGGGTGTGTGTGTGTGTATGCTTGGGGTGTGTGTGCATGTGCCTGTGTGCAGGTGTGTGTGTGTGCCTGTGTGTGGGTGTGCACGCTTGGATGTGTGTATGTGTATATACACATGGTATGTGTGTGCATGGGGGTGTGCAAGAGATGTGTGTGTGCGTGTGCATGTGTGTGGGGTGTGTGTGCACATGTGCTCAGGGTATGTGTGTTTGTGTGTGTGCGTGTTTGTGTTGGTGTGTGTGTGTGTGCACGTGTGGGGGTGTGTGTGTGCACATGTGGGGGTGTGTGAGCATGGGGTGTGTGTCGGATGTGTGTGTGCTTATGGGATGTGTGTGTGTGCTTGGGATGTATGTGTGGGAGGGGTGGGGTGTGTGTGTGTGTGGGTGGGTGTGTGCATGCATGGGGGTTGTGTGTGTGCGCAGATGTGTGTGTGTGTGTGTGTGCACACACAGAAGGTGGTGGTAAGGGATGGCCTTACTGAGAAGGTGATATCTGAGCACTTTTCCCCCCTCTCTCCCTCCCTTTTTTTTCTTTCAAGAAATGAGGCCTCACTATACTGCCCAGGCCGGTATTGAACTCCTGGGCTCAAGCAACCCTCTCACTTGGCTTTCCAAAGTGCTGGGATTATAGGCATGAGCCACCATGCCCGGCCTGAACTTTCTTTATAGACACAAAAATGAGTAAAAACGTATCAACAGGCCATTTTCACGAATGACAAGTTATGAGGGAAATGCACTAGAGCGGGATTGAGAAGGTGGCCCAGAAAACCCCCACCCTTGAGGTGGCCTTGAATTGAGACCCAGAGGAGGTTCAGGCAGCTGAGAATTTGGAGAAAGGTCACCTTGGGCAGAGAAAACAGCGAGTGCAAAGGCCCTGAGGCAGGAGCAGAATTAGCTTGGCCCAAGAGCAGAGGGAAGGCGGGTTTAAGTAAGGGAACAATATGATCTGGTTTGCATTTGTTGTGGCTGTTGTGGGAAGGCATATTGCGGGGGTGCAGGGAAGGGAAGACCGGGTAAGAGGCCATGGAGGAGTC
>NW_007247051.1:180809-181397 GCF_000164805.1 Carlito syrichta | reverse complement strand
AGGGATGGAGCTGCTGGGACTCGTTGAGGACTTGGATACAGGGGTTTCAGAGCATCACTAGAAGAAGTGGTGTCAGGAATGACTCCTCGGACTGGGTGCTGAGCAACTGGGGGAGCAGCAGGGTCACGACTGAAGAGAAGCATCTGGAGGGAAACCCAAGAATCGTACAAGCATGAGCGGCCCCTCAGGCACTCGCGCTGAGACCTGAACAGGGTGTGTACGTCTGGAGCCCAGGGGGAGCTCAGGGCCTTCCTCTGGCAATTTTTTTTTAACTTTTAAATTTTTTGTTTTAAAGATGTGGGGTGCAATTCAGGGCTAGGTATACAAATGTTCATTATGCAGGCGCCCTTGTTGGTGAGGTGTGCCCACCCCTCCCCTGGCAGTTTCCCTCAACTGCCAATCCCACCCTCCCTTCCCTTGGCAGCTTCCCGCTACTGCCAATTCCTTTCTTATAGTATTAGGATAATTGTTCAAGGTCCACTTGTGAGTGAGAACATATGGTACTCTGTTGTTTCTGTGAGAGATCATTGAGTATGATAGACTCTAAATCCATCCAAGTTGCTGTTAAGTACGTATGTTTGTCCTTTT
>NW_007247051.1:148487-180689 GCF_000164805.1 Carlito syrichta | reverse complement strand
CTCGAACCCACAGGCTCAGGCAATCCACTCACCTCAGCCTCCCAAGGTGCGGGATTACAGGCTGAGCCACCGCATCCGGCTGTTTGTCCTTCTTTATGGCTGCATAATATTCCCTGTGTATATGCACCACATTTTTTTTCCAGTCCAGTTTCGATGGACAGCACAGTTGGTTCCATGTTTTTGCTGTTGTGAATAGCACTTCAATAGATGATACGTGTGCAGGTATCTCTGGCAAATATTTATTGAGTGCCTTCTATATTCTAGAGCAGTGAGCAACTGAGACAACGTCTCTGCCTCTCAGAGCTTTCATTCTAGTCAGGAAGGTTTGCGTTAAACGAGATCAATGAGAAAATAGGTGGTATGCTCGATAGCAACAAGAGTTAAGGAGAAAAATAAAGCCAGTAAGGAAGAAGGCGGAAGGAAAGAAGGGGACAGGAAAGTTGGTAGATGGTAAAGGTGGGGTTTTGCAGTTTTGGCTAAGGTGAGCGGGAAGTCCTCACTTGAGAAGATTTGGCCTAAAAGTCCAAGCCATCCCCATATCCTCTTTTGCCAAGACTATTGCAGTAGCCTCCTAAAAAGGTCTCCCGCTTCTGTTCTTGCCCCTACACTACATTCTCCACATGGCAACCAGAGCGATGCTTTAAAATGAGGGCACTATCAGCATGGAGATGGTATGAGGCCAAGGGCCTGGATGGAACCACCAAGGGGAGAAGAGAGACGGACGAGATGAAGGTGGGAGGAAAACTGGGGGGTGGGTTATCTGGAAACCGGGAGAAGACACTTGGTGGAAGAGGGGAGAGGTCGACTGTGCCATGTGCTGCTGGGTCGGAAAGTCACAGGGTAGAGAAGGGCCGGGAGGCTTGAGGGGTGATTTCCACGTGATTGGTCCAGGGAACAGGTGTGGACGGGGAAGGTCTCATGGAATACAAGTCACCCCATGAGTTGGGCTGGGGAAACAGCCTACCGAACTGTCCACGCACACATTTCCACCTGAAGTGGTTCTTATTCTCCTGGATAGTATCTCTTCCTAGTGTGATGTTTGAGGACTCAAGAACATTGACCACCAAACTTTTCATCCTAAAATAGCATCAGAACATGACATATGAGTCATTTTTAATGGTTGCATGTAGTAGGTGACCAACATATTCAGAGATTTCCCTTCTTTCTGTTACTCTCTCTCACTATAGTTTGTTGTAAAAAAAAAAAAAAAGGTGATTGGTTTTTTTTTTTTTTCAGGCTGGGCATGGTGGTTCACACTTGTAACCTCAGCAGTTTGGGAAGCTGAGGTGGGAGGATCACTTGAGGCCAGGAGTTCAAGACTAGCCTGGACAACATAGTGAGACCCTGACTCTATTGTAAAAATTAAAAAAAAAAAAAATTTCCTGTTTAGAAAAGGAATTGAAGTTCCTTATGAAAGTTCAAATATTATGAAAATATAGAAGCTGGAAAGTGGGTCAGGCACTGTGGTTCACACCTATCATCCCAGCATTTTGGGAGGCTAAGGCGAGAGGATTGTTTGAGCGTAGAAGTTCAAGATCAGCCTGGGCAACATGGCAAGACCTCGTCTCGACAAAAGATTAAAAAAAAATTAGCTGGGCTATGGTGGTACAGACCTGTAGTTCCAGTAACTCGGGAGGCTGAGGCAGAAGGATTGTCTGAACCCAGGAAGTCGAGGCTGTCATGAGCCATGATCCTGCTACTGAACTCCAGCCTAAGTGACAGAAAAAAAAAAGTTGAACTAAACTGATCTCATGCAGCTACAACTTTTGAAGGAGGGTGGGGAGCCAGTTTATTATTATGAGAATTGAGCAAATAAAGAGGAATTGAGCATTTCTGCCACCCTCCCGGTCTGAAATGTTCAAGATCAAATAGTAAGCAAGAGAAGTGTCTCTTTATAAAGGTATCTCAACTAATAAGATATTTTAGAACGAGAATATTGCAGTTTGGCAACCCCCAGTGGATTAATGGATCTAGGCATTGAACATCGACAGCTCAAAAAAAGTAAAAATAAAAAGAGAGAAAACTGAGTCTTGGAAAGGTGTTCTGATCAAGTCTCTGGACCTAGCTGCCAATTTGCAAGACACACAGACCCAGAAGGGGCTTGCTCAACCACCATGAGTATGCAGTTGGTAGAAGTGGAACTGGGGAGCTCTCTGTGTAAAACATTCTGGGTTCTCCAAGAAATTGTAGGAAATAGACATAGGTTAAAAGCCTAAAAAGATGTATCAACATTTTATAAAATACAGGGAAAACTATAGAATGAACTTCAACCAACCAACCAACCCACTCCAACGTACCGGCATTTATAGGTTACTATTTTTGGGGGGGGCAGAGTCTCATTCCGTTGCCCAGGCTGGATGCAGTGGCTCACTCACGGCCACTCCAGTGTCAACCTGCTAGGCTCCGGCAATTCTTGTGCCTCAGCCTTCCAAGTAGCTGGAACTACAGGCGCGTGCTACCATGCCCGGCTAATTTTTTGGTATATTGTAGAGACGAGGTCTCACCAAGTTGTCCAGGCTGGTCTCAAACTCCTAGGCTCAGGCAATCCTCTCACCTCGTTGTCCCAAAGTCCTGGGATTACAGGCTTGAGCCAATTCGCCTGGCATATAGGTAACTTTTTACGAAGATTGTTTTGTAATTGTATTCAAATGACTTCCTAAATGCATGCTTCTGTCTCCAGCTAAATTTCTTTCTTTCTTTCTTTTTTTGAGTCAGAGTTTCACTCTGTCGCTCAGACTGGAGTGTAGTGGCACGCTCACAGCCACCACAGCCTCCACCTGCTGGGCGATCCTTCCACCTCAGCCTTCCAAGTAGCTGGAACCACAGGCATGTGCCACCATGCTCAGCTAATTTTTTGATTTATTGTAGAGATGAGGTCTCGCCATGTTGTCCAGTTGGTTTCGAACCTCTGAGCTCAGGCAATTCTCTCACCTCCACCTCCCAAAGGGTTGGAATTACAGGCGTAAGCCACCACGCCTGGCCTGCTAAATTTCAAAAGGATGGTGTCCTCAGCACCTTCATTTCCTCTACAACAGCCAGTGTGGCCCTGCCCTGGTGGGTTTATTCAGTTTCCCACTTCCCTGTGCCACAGTCTCAAGCATTTCGTTTACTGACGGCAGATGAAGACACACAGCGTTGTACTCTGGGATGTCAGTTCAGGCTCAGTGGAAGTTCTTGGCCTTGGATCACTTTAAATCAGATACAATTTCTCTCTCTCCAGGTTTGTGCTCTGGGTCTGAGTAGTTTTCCCTTTGCACGTTGGTTCCTCAGTGTAAATGGATATTGAAAGCCAGAGGTGGCTGAGGTACAGGGAATGGTTTAAACGAAGCCTGGTGATCTGTTTCCCGAACTTGGTGTTTCAGGTTTTCTTGCCAGCGTTGTCCTTCAACCAGCACAAGACGAACGCAGCCGTGGGGCGCACCTCTGTAGACTTCCCTAAGCTTTCTGGGTTTGAAGTGGACCTCCCCACCATTCCCGGGGAGGCGGTAGAGTATCACAGTGTTCAGTTAATACGGGACGAGTTTTTAATGAACATTCAGAAGTTTGCCAGTGGCATCCAGAGAACAATGCAGCAACTCGAAGGTGAGGCTTCACTTTTCTCCTTTTTATTTCTTAATTAAAAAAAATTTTTCATGTATTTTATTTTAAGGCTGTGGGGTACAATTCAGGATGAGGTATACAAATGGTCACCTTACAGGTAAAGTTTGGGCCTCCCTTTGGTCCCCACTTTGCCTGGTTTGAGATCAGGTACCCTTATTGATGTTGTGTTTCCGCCCCCCCCCATACTTTTCTCCTTTTTAGTTAAGAATGACGAATTCATTTTAAGCATTCAGGAGCTTTTTTGTTGTAACTTACCATAGTTTCTTGTTAAGCTACCCACTACTGTTTATGAAAAAAACCGAACAGGTCATTGTAAGCGACACAGAAAGGAATGGCAAAATCCTTGTCCTCAAGGACCTTGGAATCCAGTGCACAAAGAACTATGGGGCTTAAGCAAGGAGCTTAAGAAAGATAGTAGGGATTTTAGGGCTTGGAAGAGGGAGGCTGAGCTTGGGGAGTTGTGGGAAAATTCAAGGGAAGCTTCACGGAGGAGGTGGCCTCATCAGAAAGTTGTGTGTAGCAACTACTGTTGAACTGAGTCACTCTGTGCCTCATGAGTTGGGTGGATGTCACAGTAAGAGTCCCAAAGCCCAGGTCAATGAGAGAACTTATTCACATAAGAGGGGGAACCCCCCCCAAACGAAGTTTATTCATTAAAAAGTATGTATTTATTCTTACATGTTTAAACTTCAGTCACCTTCTAAGGACTCTCCGTTGGATGCAGTCCACCTATTGAGATGCTTTTTCCACTGCTCAAAACAGTTTTTGAACTTGTCCGTTTGGATGCCTTTTAGTACTCTGTCGTTTTTGTTTGTTTGTTTGTTTGTTTTTGTTTGTTTGTTTGTTTGTTTGAGTTGGAGTCTCACCCTGTCGCCCAGACTGGAGTGCCGTGGCCGCTCCTTACCACCGCAGCCTCAACCTGCTGGGCTCCGGTGATCCTTCCGCCTCAGTCTCCTGAGTAGCTGGAATTACAGGCACGTGCTACCATGCCCGGCTGTGCTCTGTCGTTTTTTGTTTCACCTCTTCCACATTGGCAAAATGTGTCCCTTGGAGGACTTTTTTCATCTGGGGAAACAAAAAACAAGTTGCTGGGGGCAAGACCGGGTGAATAGGAAGGGTGGGGCACGGGGCCATGCCATTTTTGGCCAAAAACTGCTGAACACTTAGTGCAGTGTGGGCAGGTGTGTTGTAAATCACCCGTCATGAAATGGGCAAACACATAGAAAGAATCTCCAAAAAAATTCACTGAAGCTGGATGCCGCCTCTCATAGCAATGCCAGCTGTTCCACGGATGCCGATGGGTTCCTAGAACACTCACCTAGTGGGGGAAGCCTGGACTCTGAGGGGCCCGCCCTCCAAAAGATAATTCTGGGTTTTTTTGGGTGGTCCCCTTTCATACAGAGACCAAAGAGCCTGAGAGACTGGCTTAGTGAGGGCCTTGAGTCTCGCTTGTGAAAAGACAAAGGAACTAGGGTTGTTCAGGCCCCAGTGGGATTGTTATTTCAGGGGAGCAAACATTTTTCTTCCTTTAAAGTAAAATGTAACATGCCCCACTTTGTAGGAATATTCTCTGTTGGAGATGAAAACATCACAGTCCCAGTTAGAGACCCAAACGTTGTGTAACACGCTGCGAGGATGTCTCTTCAGGCTTCTGTTTTAGAATGTCCTTCTCTCGTCCCCAGGAAGTGTGGTTTCTGTCTTGGTATCTCTGTGTTCCTTCCACTGTCTTTTGGACTATTTTTTCTTATGTTTCTGTCTAGTGTTTCTCTCTCCCTCTCTCATTTTTTTTTCCCTCACACTCCTTGAATTGGTATAATACAGTGACGATCTGAAGAATTGTTTCTTATCCTGTTGAACACGATTTGTATATCTCGTTTTTGGTGTGAAAAAGTAGATGGATGAAAAATATATTTATGCTTTAGATAAAATGCTGACAGAAAATACCCTAAAATGCTGTCAGTGATTGTCACCGACTACCCTGTGAGAGTAAGACAATTGTTCTTTTCCTTTCTTTTCTTTTCTTTTAAGTTGAGACCTCACTCTGTCACCCAGGCTGGAGTGCAGCGGCACAATCACTGCTACGACAGCCTCAAACTCCTGGGCTCAAGCTGTCCTCCCACCTCAATCTCCTGAGTAGCTAGGACTACAGGCTTAGGCCGCCCGTGCCTGGCTGATTTTTTAATTATTAGTAGAGATGAGGAGGGTCTCACTATGTTGCCCTAACTGGTCTTGAACTTATGGGCTCAATCAGTCCTTCCATCTTGGCCTCCCAAAGTGCTGGGATGACAGATGTGAGCCACCATACCCGGCCACCTTTTCTTTTCTTTTTTCATACTTTTCTACAATATGTATGTACTATTTTAAAAATCAGAAAAGCAGATGGGTTAATATTCTATAACAGGTGTCAAAGCATTATGACCTGTGGGCCAAATCCAACCCACTGTCATTTTTTGCATGGCCTGTGGACTAAGAATATTGTTTTTAGTTTTAAATGGTTACTTTTAGCTGGGCTCGGTGGCTCAGCCTGTAATCCCGTGCTTTGGGAGGCTGAGGTGAGTGAACTGCCTGAGCCCGCGGGTTCAAGACCCGCCTGGGCAACTTGGCGAGACCTCACCTCTAATTAATCAAAAATTAGCCGGGCATGGTAGCGCGCGCCTATAGTTCCAGCTACTTGGAAGGCTGAGGCGGAAGGATTGCCGGAGCCCAGCAGGTCGAGGCTGTGGTGGTCGTGAGTGTGCCACTGCACTCCAGCCTGGGTGACAGAGTGAGAATCCAACTCAAAAATAAGAAATAATAGCCTGGCTCAGTGGCTCAGCCTGTAATCCCAACACTTTGGGAGGCTGAAGTGAGTGGATTGCCTGAGCCCGCGGGTTTGCGACCCGCCTGGGCAACTTGGCAAGACCTCATCTCTCTCTCTACAATAAATAAAAAACTAGCCAGGCGTGGTGGCGCGTGCCTGTAGTTCCAGCTACTTGGAAGGCTGAGGCGGAAGGATCGCTGGAGCCAGCAGGTCGAGGCTGCGGTGGCCGGGAGTGGCCACTGCACTCCAGTCTGGGCAACAGAGTGAGACTCCAACTCAAAAAAATAAATAAATAAAAATAAAATAAATTGTTACTTTTTTTCAGTTGCTGCATAAGTGTCTTCATTCTAATCTCAATTCTCCCTCTTGGCGTACAAAGCGTAAAATATTTACTATTTGGCCTTTTAAGAAAAAGTGTGCCTACTTTATGATATCAGTGTGAGGAAGAAATCTGTTTTTCTTTTTTTGAGTTGGAATCTCACTCTGTTGTCCAGACAGGAGTGCAGTGGCAGACTCATGGCCACTGCAGCCTCGACCTGCTGGACTCAGGCAAACCTTCTGCCTCAGCCTTCCAAGTAGTTGGAACTACAGGCACATGCCACCACGCCCAGCTAATTTTTAAATTTACTGTAGAGACGTGATCTCACCAAGTTGCCCAGGCTGGTCTCGAACCCCTGGGCTCAGGCAATCCTCTCTCCTTGGTCTCCCAAATTGCTGGAATTACAGACTTGAGCCACCATGCCTGGCCAAAATCTGTTTTTCTGAGGGGACATTTATGAATAGTTTCCTGTAGGTTACTGGCTGTTAACTTAAAAAAACTTTTTTACTCTTTTTCTTCAAGATGCTTAATATCACACATACCGGGTAATCTGTTGCAGAGTGAGTTTTTAATAGGTTATATTAGTATCCTTATATCAAATACACTTATATTTATAAATATTAATAAATGTGTGTATATGCACTACAGTAAGCCTCCTACATACACACCTTCAGGTGGCAAACTTTCAAAGATGTGAACGTCCGTTTGCACGTCCAGTCACGTAAGTCAGTTCACGTGTCTGGTGTACGTTATTACGTACGTGCATCCTCTACAAGTGGTTGTGCTTCTGTGTCCTTTACAGGACTGTTTGGAGGACAGCTGTACAGTATCTTTATTTCAGGCTCAGGATTTCAAGCCCAGCAAGCGTAAAAGCAGCAGTGATGTCGCTGGTACTGTGTAGCTGATTGTATTCGTTGGGGACCTAGGCTAGCTTTGTTGGACTCATGGACTTAACGAACAGGCTTTCGGAATGGAGCTCATTCATATGTAGGGGGCTTACTGCATATTAAATTTTCTTAGAGTAGTATGTACATGAAGTTTAAAAAATTATATAGTAATAACAGACACTAATGAGTTGAAAAATAATGACCCTGCCTCACTTTCTCTATCTGTGAGTTCTGCTCTCTCATGGTGACTCCTTCCAATTATTTAAATGTTTCTATTGATGATTTCTGCCATCTCTGTAAATTAAGTGCACACACTGCTGTTTCTTTTTCTTTCTTTCTTTCTTTTTTTTTTTGAGTCGGAGTCTCACTCCATCACCCAGGCTGGAGTACAGTGTCATATTCACGGCCACCCCAGCATCGACCTGCTGGGCTCAGGCGATCCTTCCGCCTTCGCCTTCCAAGTAGCAGGAACTACAGGCGTACGCTACCATGCCTGGCTAATTTTTTGATTTATTGTAGAGATGAGGTCTTGCAAAGTTGCCCAGACTGGTCTTGAACCCATGGACTCAGGCAATCCTCTCACCTTGGCCTCCCAAAGTGCTGGGATTACAGGCTGAGCCACTGAGCCCAGCCTTTTTTCCTTTATATTCTTATGGATTTTCTAGATTTTTTTTTTGAGTCAGAGTCTCACTCTGTTGCCCATACTAGAGTGCAGTGACAGGCTCACAGCCACCCCAGCATCAACCTGCTGGGCTCCAGCGATCCTTCCACCTCAGCCTTCCAAGTAGCCGGAACCACAGGTGCCTGCTACCATGCCTGGCTAATTTTTTATTTATTGTAGAGACGAGGTCTCGCCAAGTTGCCCGGGCAGGTCTCAAACCCCTGGACTCAGGCAATCCACTCGCCTCAGCCTCCCAAAGTGCTGGGATTATAGGCTGAGCCACTGAGCCTGGCCTTGTTTCTTCTTACTTGTAGACAATAGGCATTATTTTCTGCTATGATGATGAGAACTTTGCTCCTCCTTCCACACTGCCAGCCTTCCTGCTTCCTTCCATGTTAGTTCTTCTTTTCATTACATAGTAAATTGTGTTTATGTTATAGGATTTTAGGAATATCGCTTACCATAGACAGAGTGGTGGATTTGGACAGTCTTTCTTTCCTAGTACAACTTTTCTCTTCTTCCTTCTGCATTCCCAATTGATGTTCTTTTCTTTCTTTCTTTTTTTTTTTTGAGTTGGAGTCTCACTCTGTCGCCCAGACTGGAGTGCAGTGGCCGCTCCCGGCCACCGCAGCCTCAACCTGCTGGGCTCCGGCGGTCCTTCCGCCTCAGCCTTCCAAGTAACTGGAACTACAGGCGTGCGCTACCACGCCCGGCTAATTTTTGATTTGTTGTGGAGATGAGGTCTCGCCAAGTTGCCCAGGCAGGTCTCGAACCCAAGGGCTCAGGCAATCCACTCACCACAGCCTCCCAAAGGCGCGGGATTACAGGCTGAGCCACTGAGCCTGGCTAATGATGTTCTTTTCTTAAACTATAAAGTCCTCTTTGCTTTTGTTTTTGCAAAAACTCCTCAGTGCAAAAGGGCCCTCCATCTGCGAGATGTGCTCCTCCCCAGGGTCCTGAGTTCCCTGTTCCCATGTGGGCTAGTTGCTGTCTCAATCCGTACCACAGCTATCGTTCCTGCAGTCCCAGGCCTTTTTTTTTTCTTAGTTGGGTTTTACTCTCTAATTGTACAGGAATAGATCCTTAAGTAACTTCTTCAGCAAAGGTGTGTGGGAAATACTTTTATGAGAACTTGCATGTCTGAAATGATTTTATTCCAATTTTTTTTTAGATTGGAAAATATAGTTTATTTAGAAAGTAAATTAGAGAGAGAGGTGGGGGGGGGGGGAGATTCACCTCCCCAAGGTAGGGGAGGGGTCTAAAGCTTGGAAAACATGACCTGGCCAGACCTCAAAGAGCCACATGGCTGGGCCAGAGCTTAACAACAGCATTTCTGGTCTACCTTCACAGTTTGTTAATGATTTGTCTAGAAACTGAAGTTTAGGTTAAAAATAACTTTAGCACAGGATTTTGAATACATATTTCTTCATTGCTTCCTAGCAGCCAATATTTAGTGGTGAGAAAATGAATGCTCTTTTTTTTTTTTAAAGCCAAGGTCTCACTCTGTGACCTAGGCTGGAGTACAGTGACATGATCACCACAGCCTCGACCTGGGCTCAGGTGATCTTCCCACTTCAGCCTCCTTAGGATCTGGAACTACAGGTGTGTACCACCATGACCAAATAAATTTTTAATTTTTTTCTAGAGATGAGGTCTCATTATTTTGCCCCAACTGGTCTCAAACTCCTGAGCTCAAGGGATCCTCCTGCCTTGGCCTCTGAAAGTGCTGGGATTACACCTGTGAGCCACCGTGCCAGCTAAATGCACTTTGGATTTTTGTGTTTGTGTGTGTGTGGCCTTTGTGTAAGCTTTTAGGACCATCTGGTTATACCTTGTGTTTTGAAATGTTATTATGATGATGGGCCTTTGTGTGGTTCTTTTTCCATTAATTTTGCTAAGTTTTCAATCTGAAGACAAAAAAATTTTCTTGGTGATTTTCTCCACTGTTTGTCTTTGTTTCCTCTTGCAAAAATTCCTGTTGGATGAATGTCTATAGGCTTTCTTTCTCTCTTTTTTTCCCTGCCCCCTCCACCCAGCTTTATTTTTTATCTTTTCTCTTGTATTTTGCATCTTTTTGTCTTTGTATTCTAATTTCCTGGAGTGGTTTTCAACTTTTATCTTTCTTTTTTTTTTTTTTTTTTGAGTTGGAGTCTCACTCTGTCACCCAGGTTGGAGTGCAGTGGCATGCTCCAGGTCACCGCAGCCTTGACCTGCGGTGATCCTTCCGCCTCAGCCTTCCAAGTAGCTGGAATTACAGGCACACGCTACCACACCCGGCTATTTTTAAAAAAAATTTATTGTAGAGATGAGTTCTTGCCAAGTTGCCCAGGTGGATCTCGAACCCGTGGGCTCAGGCAATTCACTCACCTCAGCCTCCCAAAGCACGGGATTACAGGCTGAGCCACCGAGCCCGGTAACTTTTATCTTTCTAATCTTTGATTGATATTCATATCAGATATTCATATATAATAATATCAGATAGTCATATATAACATTCATATTATATAGATATATATTAATATATGATATCACATATTCATATATAATATACATATTATATTTTCAATTTTTTTTTCTTTTTTTAGAAAGCAGGGTTTATTAAGAGGACAGAAAAGCTCCCACAGTTGGAAAGGACCCGAGGGTGTTACCTATATTTTCAATTTTTAAGATCTCTTATTCTCTGCTTGTACCTTTTTGATAGCATTCTGTTCTTGTTTGATGGATGCCATAGTGTCCCAAATCTCTGAGACAAATAACTGAGATTTCTTTTTGGAAATTATCTCCTTTTCTTTACATTATCTCAATTTCCTCCGAGGTCATTTTTTTTTTTTTTTTTTTTTTTTTTTAATCTTAGACTGTCTGTTTCATGCTGGAGGTTACCTCGAATATCTATTTGGCTCTGGTTGTTTAATTTTTAAAAATTGAAGTCACTAGGTTGTAAATTCAGAAACATCTTAAATCACTAAATCATTTTGACAGAGCTCAACACGGGAGCAGTTATCTAGAATGTTTTTATGACATTCTAGCGAAAGAGAATGAGACGGATGTTATTAGGACAGGGATGTGTCAGACCTTACATTTGTGAATATGGGAGAGGAGCCAGCTAATTCGCTTGAACGTTACTGGGCATAATTGTTTTTCCCGAACTAAGGGCTGACTGATCATTTTTATTCTAATAGGTGAGATCAAGTTGGAAATGCCGAGCATCAGCTTGGAGGGAGAGGTGTCTGACCTGGCAGCTGACCCGGAAACGGTTGATATCTTGGAGCAGTGCGTGATAAACTGGCTGAATCAGATATCAGCTGCTGTTGAGGGCCAGCTGAAGAAGAAGCCTCAGGTAACTGGAGCGGGAGGGGCTGGTCCGGGTCAGACTTTTCATCCTGAGAAGGAACCAGGTGTCAGGGGATCTGCATGATCTGGCCTCTTTTCTTACTGTTTGATGACTTTCTTTAAAGATCAAAGTAGGGCGACCCCCTCGGGTCCCCTCCCACTGTGGGAGCTTTTCTGTCCTCTCAATAAATCTTGCTTTCAAAAGAAAATAAAAAAGATCAAAGTAAACGTACCCAAGTTATCATTCCTGAGCTTTCTGATGACTGTCTGGATTGATAGAGCACTGTGTGTCAGGCAGGACGCTTGGGCTGCCAAAGACGGGAAACCCAACTCAATGGGATCAAATGAGAAAACAAATTTCTTGGCTCATATAACTGAAAAGTTCAGAGGCAGGACTGGCTTCAGGTACAGTTTGATCAGCATTCTGGTTGTGTTTCTCTCTAGATCTCTGGGTTCCAACCTCCTCTCAAGGGAGCTTGGGCGGGGGACATGGCGGGGGAGTCCTCCTGAGGCTGGTTTCCCTCACGGCAGGCAGCAACTTGCTGGCTTCATATTTTCCAGAGAAAGTTAGAGCATCTTTGTCCAGCATTCCTAGCCAGAGTCCTGAGATTCACTTTGATTGGACTGTCCTAGGTCAAGAGCCCACCCCGAAGACTCTGCATGGATTGGGGCAGTTGGGAAGAAAGTAACAGATGCTGGAGAAGCTACCACAGTGTCTGCTCCACCCTAGTGATGAGCATTCTTTGTGTGTTCGTGTCACCTCTCAGGGTAATGGCCCTCTGGCAGAAATTGAATTCTGGCGGGAAAGAAATGCAACCTTAAGTGCACTCCATGAGCAAACAAAGCTTCCGATAGTCAAGAAAGTCTTGGAGGTGATCAAGGAAGCAGACTCAATGCTCGTGGCTAACTTGCAGCCAGTCTTCACCGAGCTCTTCAAGTTCCACATGGAGGCCACGGACAACGTGCGCTTCCTGTCCACCGTGGAGCGCCACTTCAAGGTAGGCCAGGTGGGCGGCGTGTTGTGGAGTCAGCTTTGTCGGTGAGGTTTCATATGATTGCATTTCCTTTTTTTTCCACTCAGCGTCTAAAAATATCATTTTCTCGACTGGGGGCAGTGTCTCATGCTTGTAATCCCAGTACTTTGGGAGGGTAAGGCCGGAGGATTGCTTGAAGCTGAGAGTTGAGACCAGCCTGGGCAACAGAGTGAGACCTCATATCAAAAAAAAAAAAAAAAAAAAAATTTGGCCGGTCTCGGCGGCTCAGTCTGTAATCCCACGCTTTGGGAGGCCGGGGTGAGGGAATTGCCTGAGCCCGCGGGTTCAAGACCCACCTGGGCAACTTGGTGAGACCTCATCTCTACAATAAATCAAAAATTAACCGGGCGTGGTATCGTACGCCTGTAGTTCCAGCTACTTGGAAGGCTGAGGCGGAAGGATCGCAGGTCAAGGCTGCGGTGCCCAGGAGCAGCCACTGCATTTCAGTCTGGACGACTGAGTGAGACTCCTACTCAAAAAAAAAAAAAATCATACAAAAATTAACCGAACGTGTTGGTGTGTGCCAGTAGTCCCAACTACTTGGGAGACTGAGGCAGAAGGATCGCCTGAGCCCAGGGGGTCGAGGCTGCAGTGAGCCGTGATCATGCCACTGCACTCCATCCTGGGCGACAGAGTGAGACTACAACTCAAAATAAAAATAATTTTACCCATTTCTAGGTGGATAGCTTAGTGGAATCAAGTATATAAACAGCTACGTGTACCTACCACACTGTCTATATCCAAGACAGTTTCACCTGGAACTCTACACTTATTAAACACCAACACCCCCCTGCTTCTTCTCCCGGGTCTTTGGGAACTTCTGTTTCCCTTTCTGTCAATATAAATCTGAGTGGGAG
Organism: Carlito syrichta; assembly: GCF_000164805.1. Taxonomy (NCBI): domain Eukaryota; kingdom Metazoa; phylum Chordata; class Mammalia; order Primates; family Tarsiidae; genus Carlito; species Carlito syrichta. The sequence goes on along the minus strand of NW_007247051.1, from coordinate 167,201 downwards.
TCACACCGTGTCTATCCTTCTGTCTGGCTTCTTTTACTCATTGTGCCTTCAGGGGTCATGGTGTGGTACCTTCTTGTTCCTTGTTATAGCTGAATCATCTTCCAGCGTATGGGTCTGCCACAGTCTGTTTCTCCAACCATCTGTTGATGGGTGTTCGCACTGTTTCCACGTTTTGCTTTTGCAAATAATGCTGCTGCAAACATGTGTGGACACATGTTTTTAATTATTCTTGTACCAAGGAGTGGAGTAGCTGTGTCATATGGTAACTCTGTTTAATTTTAAAAACCTTTTAAAATTTCTATTTGATATTTTTATTTATTTATTTTTATTTTCACTTTTTTGAATCAGAGTCTCACTCTGTTGCCCAGGCTGAAGTGCAGTGGCATGCTCATGGCCACTGCAGCCTCGACTTGCTGGGCTCAGTTGATCCTTCCGCCTCAGCCTTCCAAGTAGCTGGAACCACAGGTGCTCACCACCATGCCTGACTGATTTTTTAAAAATTTATTATAGAGATGAGGTCTCACTATGTTGCCCAGGCTGGTCTCGAATTCCTGAGCTCGTGCAATCCTCTCGCCTCCACCTCTACCTCCTAAGGTGATGGGATTACAGGCATGAGCCTCAGTGCTTAACTTCTATTTTACATTTTTAGAGACAGCGTCTCACTGTGTCACCCAGGCTGGAGTGCAGTGGCATGATGATGGCTCACTGTGGCCTTGACCTCCCGGGCTCAGGCGATACTTCTGCCTCAGCCTCCCAAGTAACTGGGACTACTGACATACACCACCATGCTCAGCTAATTTTCCCCTCCCCACCTGACAGCCATCATCTTTGTCTCTTCCCATTTTGTGGGTCAGGAGTCTGGGAAAAGCTTAGCTGGGTAGCTTTTCTTGTGGCTTCTGTGATACCTGCTGGGTGGGGGCCGGGGGTTGTGGGGCCCTTCCCTGTCGGCTTCTTTGCCTGCTTGCCTGGCGCCTGGGAGCTTTCTGGCCTCTTACCACGTGGTGTCTCACGCTGCAGGGTCTCTCCATGTGGTTGGCTTCAGTGTACTGAAGTGGTCACCCTCCTTCCATGATGGCCAGCTTTCGAAACACAGGAAGCAGGCCTTCGGAGGCTGTGCTTGGAAGTGGCCCAGCATCACGTCTGCCATAGCAGGAACAGACTTAAGGCAGGCTCAAGGGGCAGAGAAGGGGATGCCACCTCTTGACGGGGAGTGGCAGGAACAGACGGGACAGTGTCAGGAAGCTGTGGCTGTCTTTGGAAAATGCGACCTGCACATGTGATGTGTGTTCTTTATACTGTGTGTATGTGTTTGTGTGTACTTAACATTACACACAGATCCTTTCTCTACACACACACACACACACACACACACACACACAAGGATCTGTGTGTAGTATTGAGTACACACACACATGTTCTATATATATCGTATATTAACATGCTCTTGTTACTTTCTTTTCTTTTTTTTTTTTGAGTGAGAGTCTCACTCTGTCACCCAGGCTGGAGTGCAGTGGTACACTCACGGCCACCGCAGCCTCGACTTACTGGGCTCCGGCGATCCTTCTGCCTCAGCCTTCCAAATAGCTGCAACCACAGGCACACGCTACCACACCTGGCTAGTTTTTTGATTTATGGTAGAGACGAGGTCTCGCCAAGTTGCCCAGGCGGGTCTCGAACCCCTGGGCTCAGGCAGTCCTCTCGCCTCCGCCTCCCAGAGTGCTGGGAGTATAGGAGTGCGCCCGACCTTCCTGCTCCTGTAATCGCAGATCTCCTCTCTCCGTCCTTGTCTGTGTGCACAGACAGATTTCTCTTCCTTTGTGTGTGTGGCACTTTCCTCTGCGTTCATTCAGTGCGTGGTTTGAATCCAGAGGAGCGACAGCCTTGCGTGCTTGTGGTCTTGTGGAGTAACCTGAGCCTGGTGCCAAGGTGTCTCGTGTCCTCTCTCCCCTCCCGGCCAGAACATCACACACGGGTCCAGCTTCCGTGTGGTCCTGGACACCCTCCCCTCCATGATGAGTGCGCTGGGCTTGGTGTGGATCATCTCGCGCCACTACAACAAGGATGAGCGCATGGTCCCGCTCATGGAGCGCATCGCCTGGGAGATCGCCGAGCGGGTCTGCAGGGTGGTCAACCTGCGGACGCTGTTCAAGTAAGAAGCTGCCAGCTCGTTGGTGTTTTAGGTCTTAAGCAGCTTGAGCGAGCTGTGATTCACATAAGCAGGCACGTCGCCCACTTGAAGCGTACAGTTCGGCCCGGCATGCTGGCTCTTGCCTGTCATCCCGGCACACTGGGAGGCCGAGGTGGGAGGATCACTTGAGCCCAGCAGGTTGAGGCCAGCCTGGGCAACATAGTGAGACCTTATCTCTCCAAAAAGGAAAAGAAAAGCCAAGCACAGTGGCTCACGTCTGTCATCCCAGCACTTTGGGAGGCTGAGGCAAACGGATCGCTTGAACCCAGGAGTTTGAGACCAGCCTGGGCAACATAGAGAGACCTCTTGACAAAAGAGAAAAAAAGTAGTCGGGTATGGTGGCATGCGCCTATAGTCCCAACTACTCAGGAGGCTGAAGTGGGAGGATCACCTGAGCCCAGGAGGGTGAGGCTGTGGTGAACTGTAATCATGCCAATCCACAGTCTGGGTGACAGAGGGAGACCCCACCTCAAAAAGAAACAGAGAGAAACAAAGGATATAGGTGAAACAGGTACCAAAATCTAGGCTTTGCATGTTGCTCCAGTGTTGAAGTCATCACTTTTGACCACTGGCCTGGGGGCCAAGGCCGCCTGCCCTGCTTCTAGTAAAAAAGGTCAGCAGGGGGACCCAGCACTGCATGCCGAGGGGGCAGCGGCAGGGAGGGCCACAATTCCCCCCTTGCAGATTGCGGCAGAGCTCGCCCGCTGAGCTTTCCACAGGGAGGCCTGAAACCAGGGAGGTTCCCGGCTTGAATCCTCCCCGAGACACCTGCTCTCCCTGGGGAGTGGGACTTGGGCTGCAGCTCTGTCCTCCCTCCCGTCACGCCATCTAATGGCTTCGCAGAGAGAACCGGGCGACTGCACAGCACAAAACCTTGGATGCCAAGAACACCCTGAAACTGTGGAAGAAGGCCTACTTTGACACCCGGGCCAAGATCGAGGCTTCGGGGCGCGAGGCTCGCTGGGAGTTTGATCGGAAACGGCTGTTTGAGAGGACAGATTACATGGCCAACATCTGCCAAGACCTCTCCGACATTCTGCAGGTGGGTGGCCAGGCAAAGGCGGGTCATGCAGAAGAGAGCTGGGATTGGCCCGATGGAACGGAGGTGGCCTTGACAGTGGCCCCTCCATGCTGGGTGTCGGGAAGGGGCTGGCAGAGAGAAACTCTTGAAAGCAAGAACACACAGGGTCACCGGGCGCGGTGGCTCATGCCTAGAATCCCAGCACTTTGGGAGGCCGAGGCGGGAGGATGGCTTGAACCCAGAGATCAAGACCAGGCAACACAGGGAGACTGTCTACAAAAATAAAAAAAATTAGCCAGGTGTGGTGGCGTGTGCCTCCCAGCAACTTAGGAGGCTGAGATGGAAGGATTGTCTGAGTCCAGGAGGATATGGCCATGGTGAGTTGTGATTGTGCCACTGCACCCCAACCTGGGTGACAGAGTGAGACCCTGAATCAAAAACAGAAAGAAAGAAATAAAAAACATACAGGCCGGGCGTGGTAGCTCAAGCCTGTAATCCCAGCACTTTGGGAGGCTGAGGTAAGGGGATTACCTGAGCCCACGGATTTGAGACCAGCCTGGGCAACATGGTGAGACCTCATCTCTAAAATAATTCAAAAAACTAACTAGGCATGGTAGCATGCACCTGTAGTTCTGGCTACTTGGAAAGCTGAGGTGGAAGAATCACCTGAGCCCAGCAGGTTGATGCTGGGGTGGACGTGAGTGTGCCACTGCACTCTAGCCTGGGGGACAGAGGAGACTCCAACTCAAAAAAAAGAGAACATTTAGAATATACTAGAAGGCACCAGCATGTACCAGAGTACACCAGACCTTTGTGGCTTTTCCTTGTCTTCAGGAACATCCCTCCCTCCTCCTGCTTTTGGGTTTTCCTTTGACCTCTTTGGCTACACCTTCTCCATGTCTTTTGCAAAGTCTCTCCCCTCTGTCTTCCTATTCTGTCAGGATTCCTCAAAGGCTGGTCGGAGACCCCTCTTCATCCTCTCCCTGAGCCAGCCATCCTCACCCACGGCCTCGACTACTGCCCATCAGCCAGGGCTCTGCGTCTCTCTGACCCCTGACCTCTTTTGGATGGTTGGAAAAAATGCTTATGATTGAGCCACAGCCCTTGCCTCCTGAAGGTGCAGCTGTTCATCCATTCTAAATATTTATCAAGAACTCACCATGTGCCAGACACTTTCTGGCTGCTAGACAATGGTGGGTGAAACCCAGGGCTGGCTATGTGAGTGTAGCGGTCACACAGTGAAGTGATATTTAGCGATGAGTAGGAGATAGCTAGGCATTTCAAACTGCAAGTGCCCAGGCCCCGAGGCAGAAAGGAATGTGATCCTGAAGGAAGGCTGGTGAGGGAAGAGCAGACTGGGAAGAGGTTGGAGGAGTCCACAGGGGCAGACCTGTGCATCTTGTAGACCGCGTTGGGGCAGCTGACTCTTCTCTTACGTGCAGTGGGCATAGCACCCAAGGGCTTAGCCAGGGAGGAGATTGCCTGCGTGACGTGATGTCTGCCTTCAGGTAAATCTGGATATGCTATCCATTCATAGTCGGAATGTTCAAGGGAAAACCAAAATGTAACCGCCTCATTGTTCCATCTGATGGGACAGGTTATGGAGGAATTTTACAACATATTTGGTCCAGAACTAAAGGCAGTGACGGGGGATCCCAAGCGCATCGATGACGTTCTGTGCCGGGTGGACAGCCTGGTCACCCCCATGGAAAACTTGACCTTTGACCCCTTCAGCATCAAGTCCTTCCAGTCCTGGAAGTATGTGATGGATGACTTCAAGATCGAAGTTCTGGCAAGTAGCTTATCCCTCGATTTGATCTTGGGAGCGAGCGCCATGTTTTCCCTGTGTTAAACGTGTCGGGTTATTTAATAATGCTTAGAGTTTTTTTGTTTAATCACAAAAAGTAATGTCTGCTTATTTGTAAAAAACAAGAACAAGACAGAAGCGTAGTGCCCAAGGCAACGGAGAGTATTCCTCACTCTGCTTTGACCGGCTTCCGCTCCCTGAGTGGGATGAGTTTAAGTTGAGCTGGACACAGTCACATTTCTATCAAGTTTGCTTCAGGCAGTATGCATTCACCTGTCTATGGGGCGAGGTAAAAATAAACTCGACATGACAAGAGAGTCACAAGCATCCCATGGGGTTTTGATAAGTGTGTTTTGTCGAGGTTGAGGTCAGGGAAAGCAACAAGTTGGAAGGAACCTCTGGGATTGGGGAAGCTGGGAAAGAGGAGGCAGGCTGAGACGAGGTAGGAGCAACAGCATAGAGGCATCCGAAGTGAGAAGACAGGAGGTGTCTGAGGCAGAGCCGACAGAAGGGGTTGGTGTAATCTACGGGGCAGGTAGTAGAGGGAAATCGAGCTAGAAAGGGGCTTGAATGTATAAAGAGAGGGCCAAGGAGGGCCACGGTGAGGAATGGGACTTAATTTAGAAGGCAGTAGGGCAGAACCATTGACAGTTGTTGACCCAGGAGTGATATAATCAGAACTAGACTTCAAGAAGGTTTTTTTGGCCACAACACAGGCTGCTTTGGGCTGGGGAATGACAGCGGGGAGGGAAAGGTGGTAACCTGGGGCATGGGGGCGGCAGAGTCTGTCAAAGAGAGACTGTAGCTGAGAATTCGATTCATTCCTCATAGCTTTAGGGGTGACCCTCATGCCCACTTTTTCCGTCTTCATTTTGTGTCTTTCGTGATTGTCATTATAACCTCAAAGCATCTTTTTATATAGCCAACCCCAGATGGCTCTACTGGGTTATATAGCCATTTCTGTTTTAATTGTATCCAACTCATTCTCAGCTTCTATTTCATCTTAAGTGTTATTTACTTTTTATTTTGCATGCTTCTCAGAAAAGCACAGTGTTATTTACTTTTTAAATTGAACTTTCTGCTGGGCACAATGGCTCACACTTGTAATTCCAGCACTTTGGCAGGCAGATGCGAGAGGACTGCCTGAGCCCAGGGATTTGAGACCAGCCTAAGCAACTTAGCAAGACCTCATCTCTACAATAAATCAAAAAATTAGCTGGGCATAGTAGCGCACTAGTTCCAGCTACTTGGAAGGCTGAGGCAGAAGGATTGCCTGAGCCTAGCAGGTTGAAGCTATGGTAGTCATGAGCATGCCACTGCACTCCAGTCTAGGCAACAGAGTGAGACTATGATCAAAAAATAAAAAAATAGATAAATACAAATAAATTTAAAAAAAATGGAACTTCCCATCCAAGTCACTTAGGTAATACTGAAAGGCTCATTATCAGAAAAAGCAGCCCTATGTTTATCTCCTCTCTATCTCCATTCTTGCTGTCATTTCCCACAACTTTAGATATTTCTCTTGTTGTTTCCCTCTGTATTTCCTAAAGAATATGCCTATGTGGTTATTTCCTGATTTAGGAATTTTAGATATCTGTTAACTTCTTGGAGTAGATAAAGACTTGACTGTCCCATTCCTAATTCCATTTGTCCCTCTGTCATCTAACATAATTTTATCATAACTTGTGTTTAAATTAATGGTAAGTATTTATTAATTGTCTGTGCAAGCATTGTTCATTATTAAGCCAAAAAGCCCATCATAACATGCTGCCTTTCTTGCCCAACCCTTCATTTTTCCCGGAATTAATTGTTGCTTTTATTTTTCCTTTGCCTAGTTATTTACATACCCACTGTTAATTTTTTGCAACTTTGTTGACATCTCTGCTACATACTTATTAGCAATGGGTTTCAAATGCAGAAACATATTTGTGGTATCATTTTCCTAGAGGCCTTCCAGAGCTCACTGTCCTCCTATTCCACTCTGGACTGCTTTTTAGGCCTGTTACAAAGGAGTCACCTTAGGACCTCCCGTCTTCTCTTATCTTATTCTTGGTGCTTCCCAAGTCAGGTTTCATGGGATATAGATTTTGTGAGTCTTGAATGTGTAAATTCCTAAATAACAGTAAGGTATAGAATCCAAGGTTGCATATAATTTTTCTTTAGAAATTTGAAGACATTCTTCATTGATGTCTAGCTTCCAGCATTATGAAAAATTTGATGTCATTCAGATTTAATTTTTCTAGAACTAGGCTTCCACTCCTTTAGAGTGGGGTGGGCACAGGAGGGGTGGAGGATGCACAGTAGCCTGGTTGTGCAGGGTGGAGAGCTCCCCTCTCTGACCCTCACTTTCAAATACACCGACCTCCATCCTGGTGCCTGGTTCCTCCAGATGCTCAGCCTCTTAGAGCTTCTTTGAGGAGCAAACAGGTATTCATCTGTGCTTATATTACCTGCATTAGATTGTCACTATCTGCCATTTTTAAAGTTACTCTACTTCTTTTTTTTTTGAGTCAGAGTCTCACTTTGTCACCCAGGCTGGATGGAGTGTGGTGACTCACATATGGCCACCCCAGCGTCAACCTGCTAAGCTCAGGTGATCCTTTCACCTCAGCCTTCCAAGTAGCTGGAACTACAGGTGTGTGCCACCATGCCTGGCTAATTTTATTTATTTATTTATTGTAGAGATGAGGTCTCCCAAGTTGTCCAGGCTGGTCTCGAACCCATGGGCTCAGGCAATGCTCTTACCTCAGCCTCCCAAAGTGCTGGGGTTATAGGTGTGAGCCACCGTGCTCAGCAAAAGTTATTCTCCTTCTATTAAAAATTCTGAACTATCTCCTGCTGCTGTGTCCTCTCCCATATTTTTTGTCTACGTGAGTTAGTCTTTTTAGAAATTCATTTTCTCCATCACATTGAATTGGTTGAGGCGAGAGATCAGAAAATCAATCCACCATTTTTATTGGATATCAACTTCCATTAAAGTGCAATAGAAACTTGTCCCAAGCCACTGATTTTCTTTTCTTCTCATTTCTTGCCAGTTTTTATTTTTATTTTTTCAAGATAGTTATAAGAGCTTATCTTTTTTTTTCAGATTATTGAGAAAGAAGCAAAAAACTTTATCGATGAATCTTTTAAGACACTCCGATCAGCTGAAGCAGCGTTTGACATGCTTTTAAAGTTTAAGCACATTCGTTCCCGGGAAGCTATTAATCGACAAATGATGATGAAATTTAATGATATTCTTGCACAGTATTGTAAAGAGGTAATTAAAAAGTCAATAGTTGTTGGAGCACTAAAAATACACTCGGCAAAATGTGAACAATTGAGTCACACTATTCTCTTTCTCACCTGAATTCAGAGAAATTGGAATTTTCCCAAATAAGCATGTCACGTGATACAAGTAACCCAAGCAAAGTGGGTTTGTTTATTCAGCGGAGAAATTCAGTAAGAATTTATCAAGTATAAAATTGCTCACATTGTAGCGGGCCCTGTGTGAGTTAGTAATAGTCATGGTAGTAATAGTAGTCAGAGGTTCCTAAGTAAGTTCTGAGCTTGAATCTTTCTTGGCTAACATGGTGATGTTTATCACTTACAGAATACATTTGATTGCTTTTCAGATTGACATAGTCAATAGACTCTTTGTCCAGAACCTTGAAAATCCACCACTGTATAAGAACCACCCCCCGGTAGCCGGTGCAATATACTGGGAGCGATCTCTGTTCCATCGGATCAAGCACACCATCCTCAGGTTCCAGGAAGTGGAGGACATCCTGGACAGTGATCGAGGACGGGAAGTATGTTGCTTTAAGTATGTTGCTTTCGCCACGTGCCCTCTCGCCTTCCACTCTATCATCCTGGCCTCCCTGACCCCTTCCAGGAGAGTCATTGGACCTAGGTGACTGCCGCCTTGCAGTAGGCTACGTAGAGCCCATGTGAGAAGCAGCTCAATGTCAAGGCCATACCTGCAAGTCAGTGGGCATCCTTGATTGAGGGCTCATCTGTTTTTGTTTTTTGTTTTTAGATTAGAGAATATAGTTTATTTAGAAAGTAAATGAGAGAGAGAGAGAGAGAGAGGGAGAGGATTCACCTTCACCTCCCCAAGGTAGGGGAAGGGGCCAAAGCTTAAGAAAACATGGCCTGGCCATAGCTCAAAGAGCAAGTGGCCACACCATACCTTAGCAAGGCAATGGTGGTGATGACCCAGCAATGGCCTGAGGGCTCATCTTTAAAACTACTTTTTGTGTTCTTTCTCTTGGGCATCTGAATACACCAGGCGTCTTCCAGGTTCTGGTCATGTGGGCTTCTACCCGTCCTTGACCTTCAGCTCCTTTGGAAGATGACCACCATCTTTTTGACACTATCCCTCCCCCTAGCCCATGGATTTTTATATGTTATATAGCGGAGGATGACAAACCTTGTTTTTAAAGATTCAGATAGGAAATATTTTAGAGGTTTGGGCAATTTCTGTTGCAATGCCTCAATCTGCTACTGTTGCAAGAGAGTTTATTCTGGATAATATGTAAATGAACAGTCATGGCTATGTTCCAATAAAACTTTATTGATAGATGCTGAATTTGAATTTCTTATATTCATATTTTCACATGTTAGGGAGCACTATTACTGTTTTGATTTCCTTCTACTCATCCTTCTAATCATGTAAAAGCCATTCTTGGTTCACAGGCCACACCGAACGCAGCCATGGGCTGTAGTTTGCTGACCCCTGCCTTTTAGCTTAGATTTCAAGTCATACCATCGAAAACAAACCCTCCAAAATATTTAAGAATCTGACTACTTCCCTTTTCAAAATATGATAATAGATAATTAAAATATATATGCACATATATATGTATAGAGAGATGAGAAAATGTTATCTTTTTTTTTTGAGTTGGAGTCTCACTCTGTTGCCCAGGCTGGAGTGCAGTGGCATGCTCACGGCCACCCCAGTGTCAACCTGCTGGGCTCAGGTGATCCTTCTACCTCAGCCTTCCAAGTAGCTGGAAACTACAGGCACAGTTCTCGCCAAGTTGTCCGGGCTTGTCTTGAACCCGCGGGCTCAGGCAGTCCTTTAGCTTTGGCCTCCCAATGTGCTGGGATTACAGGCTTGAGCCACCGCAACCAGCTGAGAAAATATTTCAAAGAACAAAAATAACCATTATTTGAATTCTTTGATAGGTAAGACAAAAATACTTGGAAGTGGGTAGGACAATGAAGGAATATGAAGACAGAAAATATGAGCAGTGGAGAGAGATGACGGAACAGATTCTTCCAAATCTCATGAAGAAGAGTCTGCTGACCAAGGTGTGTGTTTCCAGACCCTTGTCCCAGATCATGGTGGCCATGTAAGATGATGGAGTTTGTAGCATTTTCCTGAGGTTTGATTTGTTAACGCTCATGAAGTTGACAGGTATTTCCAAAATCAAAGACAAAGAAAATGGCTGGGCACAGTGGCACTTGTCTGTAATCCCAGCACTTTGGAAAGCCAAGGCGGGCGGATTGCTTGAGGCCAGGAGGTTGAGACCAGCCTGGGCAACATAGCAAGACCCCATCTCTTCAAAAAACAAACATCAAAAACAATAGCAAAAGACCCAAAAGGACAAGGAAGGACAAGGGTTGACTGGGAAGAAGAGGAGAGGCAGAAAGGACGGAGAATGGAGACAGCACAATGTCGTGCTTAGTACATGGGCTGGAATCCTGCAGCCCTACTGACTATGGGCAAGTGGCTTAACTCTGAGCCTCAGTTTTCTCCTTTGTAACATGTATTGGATCAGATGACGTGAAAGTCCAAAGGATTAGTTAGACCGTATGTGAAGTAGCTAACAGTTGATCATTTTTAACCTACAGAAAACTGCCATTCCATGGATTCCTCCCTGCCTTGAGCACTGGGCCCGGCACACAGCAAGTGCTCAATAAATGATCTCAGCTACTGGGGGAAAGATGTGACTTGACAGTTTTAGATCTTTGGTCTCTGACATTCTGCCATAGGTGCCAAAATGAGTAGAGGGGGCCAGGAGGGACCTACAGGGACTGGCCTGCTCAGGTTCTGTCAAAAGAGGCGGCCATTCCTCAGCTCTGCCTGTCGTTGCTATACATGATTGGATTTTCCAGTTTTTCAAGAGATGCAGCAAGTCTAGGTTTTTAGGCGAAATTGCCCAGTTTTCAAATGTTGGCAACCACACTGAAGTCTTTAAAAACTCTGTTCACCCAACAGAATATGCATTCTAGATACTTCCAGCCAGCACCCCGGTCTGGTGGGGGCCCTGTGTTTATCTTCTCAAGTTCACTTTTAACTTGACTGCCCTTTGACAGCCCTTCCTGTTCTAATGAAACACCTCTCCTGCAGTCTTCCGCCACTGCCAATGACACTTCTACTACCGAAAAGGGAGCTGTTTTTGTCATCAATTTTTCACCTGCTCTCAGAGAGATTATTAACGAAACCAAGTACTTGGAACAGCTAGGCTTCAACGTCCCCGAATTAGCAAGAAACGTTGCTCTCCAAGAAGACAAATTCTTTAGGTAAAAAGATTCTTCTCTTAAGTTAGCAGTAAACTTTTTGGTCTTGGGAACTGTTTATACTCTTAAAAATTATTGAACATGCCCCAGACTTTAATGTTTGTGGATTTTGTAACTACTGATATTTACATTAGTAATTGAAGCTAAGAAATGTTTAAAACATGGATTTATTCCTCAATCTAAAAAGCAATAACAAACCTATTACGTGTTAAAGTAAATGACATTTTAGATAAGAAGTAAGCAATATTTTTCAAAAAAGGAAGTTAGTGGAAAGGTGATGGTGTTTTAAATTTCTGCAAATCTCTTGATCAAAGGTATAGATTGGCACCTACGGCAGGCTGGGCACAGGCTGGGTACTGGCCCCAAAACAGGTGTCCAAGCCAAAGCCTGTGTCTATCAAATAAACACACAAACAAGCATATGATGGCCAATGACACATGTGCCCCAAGCCCTCTAATGCAGAGGGTGGCAAACATGGCCAGCAGTCCACCTCTCAGTGCTTGGTCTATTTTTGTAAATAAAGTTTTATTGGAACACACACACACACACACACACACACACACACACACACACACACACAGGAGTAGGTTGACCTTTGGTCTCTTGTAACCTTGAGCATCCTTGCAGTCTTCTTAATGATGCTCCTGTCGTGTTTAGGTACACAGAAGGACTACAGCGTATGCTGGATCATTATCACATGCTCAGAGGAACGTTGAATGAGGCAGAGACTATGCTCCTCGATGACCATTCTCAGGAACTGATCCGAGTGTTCAGATCTGGATATAAGAGGTTGAACTGGAATTCACTAGGTAACACATTTCTTCTATTTTATTGCCTTTTAGACTCTGGGATGCAAAAATAATTCTTTTGGATTGTTTCATTTGAGTTGCAATTTTTGTATGTTTATAGATACAATTAACAAATAATTTTTGAGGGTTAAGCAAATACACATTGTGGAACTTAGAACTAATCTCCAGGCTGTCATTGGGGTGAAGGTAAGAAGGGTGATATTTTCACATTCTGTAGACCAAAGTATTTTTTGCCAAAAAGAAAGTGACCTTTCCTTTTTTTAGTGAAAAATTTATTATTTTGCATTTTTTAAAATAGATTTTTTGAGTCAGGGTCTCACTCTGTCACCAGGCTTGAGAGCAGTGGCATGATCATGGCTTACTGCACTCTCGACCTCCTGGGCTCAGGCAATCCTTCTGTCTCAGCCTCCTGAGTTGCTGGGACTATAGACTCACATCACCATGCCCAGCTAATTCTTTTTTATTTTTTGTAGAAACAAGGTCTTGCTCTGTTGCCTAGGCTGGTCTTGAACTCCTGGGCTCAAGCAACCCTCCCACCTCGGCTTTCCAGAGTGGTGGGATTATAGGCGTGAGCCATTGTACCTGGCCTTCTTTAGTTAAAAATTTAATTTGGAGGTAATTATTGACTCACATGCAGTTGTGAAAAGTTACTCCAGGGAGATCCCATGGGCCTTTGACTCAATTTCCCCCAGTGGTAACATCTTGGGAAACTGGAAGGTCACAACCAAGGTATTGACATTGGTGCATTCGGGAGAGAGCTCATTTCCACATCACAATGATTACAGTCAAGCCCGCTTCCCCCTAGCCCCCCTTAACCCCTGGCAACTGTGAATCTGTCCTCCATTTCCATAATTTATGTCATTTCAAGAGTGTCATATAAATGATACATAACCTTTTCTGGGCTGGAGTTTCTCATTCAGTCTGATTCTTTGGAGATCTGTCCAAGTGGTTGCTTGTAGTAACAGTTTGGTCCTTTTTCTTTTTTCTTTTGAGTCAGAGTCTCACTCTGTTGCCAGGCTGGAGAGCAGTGGCACGCTCACAGCCACTGCAGCCTCCACCTGCTGGGCTCAGGTGATCCTCCCGCCTCAGTCTTCCAAGTAGCTGGAACTACAGGCATGTGCCACCATGCCTGGCTAATTTTTTGGCTTATTGTAGAGACGAGGTCTCCTCAGTTTGCCCAGGCTGGTCTCGAACCCATGGTCTCAAGCGGTCCTCTCACCTCCGCCTTCCTAAGTGCTGGGATTATAGGATGTCCAACCCTTTTGCCCATCCTCTAATGAGATCATTTGCTTTCTGCACTGTTGTGTTTTGAGCGTTCCTGAGACATTCTTGAGACTAGTCCTTGGTTGGATGTGTGGTTTGCAGATGTTTTCTCCCATTCTGTGGCTTGTCTTTTCTTTCTCCTAGGAGGGTCTTTGATAGAGCAACAGTGAGACAATTTGAAAAAGTCCAGTTCATTCATTTCCCTTTAATTTGTTTTGCTAAGAATCATCACCTTGCCCTAGATCTCAAGGGTTTTCTTTTTTCTTTTTTTTTTTGAGTTGGAGTCTCACTCTGTTGCCCAGACTGGAATGCAGTGGCCGCTCCTGGCCACCTCAGTCTTGACCTGCTGGGCTCCAGCGATCCTTCCGCTTCAGCCTTCCGAGTAGCCAGAATTACAGGCGCGCTACCACGCCCGGCTTATTTTTTGATTTTATTGTAGAGATGAGGTCTCACCTGCCCAGGCGGGTCTCAAACCCGCGGGCTCAGCCTCCCGAAGGCGCAGGATTATAGGCTGAGCCACCGAGCCTGGCTGGGTTTTCTCTTTGCTTTTTTCTTTCTAAAAATGTCATGGTTTCAAGTTCGTGATCCATTTTGAGGTGTGTGTGTGTGTGTGTGTGTGTGTGTGTGTGTGTGTGTTTATTAATTAAAATGTGAGACCAATCCTAAGTGCTTAACCTGGGTTGGCCATTCACATTCTCGCTGTTTGTCTTTCTAAACTCCAGGCCAGAGGAGATTGCAGGCAGGGAGGTTAGAGTGGAGGGTGCAGGGAGCCGCAGTAGGGAGATGACAGGGCTCGGTATTCCTTTTCTTCCTATGATGCTTCTAACGTGATTGTGCTAAGATTCCAACAGAAGAAATGCATCACTTGGTTGATTCTGGGCTCTTTGTCCCAATTTCTTTCTTTCTTTCTTTTTTGAGTTGGAGTCTCACTCTGTTGCCCAGGCTGGAGTGCAGTGACATGCTCCCGGCCACCCCAGTGTCGATTTGCTGGGCTCCGGTGATCCTTCCGCCTCAGCCTTCCAAGTAGCTGGAACTACAGGCGTGCGCTACCACACCCAGCTAATTTTTGATGTATTGTAGAGACGAGGTCTTGCCCGGGCTGGTCTCGAACCCAAGGGCTCAGGCAATTCACTCCCCTCAGCCTCCCAAAGAACTGGAATTACAGGCTGAGCCACTGAGCCCAGCCCTCATCCCAGTTTCTTAGGTTGCCACCTCCAAGCCCCAAGGGACTGGAATGAGCAGGATCTTTCCTGGGAAGGGATGCCAGGGTTAAGGTATGAATGTCAGTGGGACAGATATGGAAAGGCAGGGTTGGAATCCAGATGTCTTTCTTCTTTCTTTTTTTTTCTTCAAAGGTATTGCTGACTACATAACTCGGTGCAAGCAGGCCATTGGGAAGTTTGAGTCTCTCGTCCACCAGATCCATAAAAATGCTGATGACATTTCTTCCAGGCTTATACTAATAGAGTCCGTAAATCTCTTTAAATATCCAGCAGCTAAAAGTGAGAGTGAACTCCCAGGTAGATTTGACTTCTTGGTTCTTCAGTTGCGGAATGAATAACAAAACCACTTGGTTATGATTACAGATATATATATTTATGAGGGATGAGCTGAAACTATTCCTAATGATCTCAGTCATTTACCTGAATGGGTCATGGGTCATTCTTACTTTTTGTCATGTTTTGTATTGCTTAGTTTAAAATGCTTGAGTCTGAGTATTGGGAGTACTTTGTCGATAACTTCATACCAGTAAAGTAAATTGTGTCTTAATGGGCTCACATTTAAGATGTTTTAGGCAATTGTAGACCAGTCAACAAGGAATTCAAGAAAAACAAGGTTGCCCAGAGGTGTAAGAGCCGCTTTCTGGATGCATGTGACAGGCATTCCAGCGTTGTCATTTATTTGTCTCTTAGAGTGTGTCTTGACTTCTGGTGTTTACTTGTTTCCTGCTTTGGTTCAAGATTGGAGGCTGTTTTTTATTTCCAGCATAAACAGCTGATGTTTGGAATGACTTTTGAGTGCTGTCTTTCCCTGAGCTTGTGGATACCTGTAACAGATTTCTGTCTCTCCAGGTGTGAAGGAATTCTTTGAGTACATTGAGCGAGAAAGGACCAGAGATGTGGACCATATGGTCCGGTGGTATCTTGCCATTGGGCCTCTGCTGACCAAAGTCGAGGGCCTGGTTGTCCACACCAACACAGGCAGGGCACCCAAACTCGCCTCCTACTACAAATTCTGGGAAAATAGAATTTATGAGGTCCTGACAAAGCTCATCCTGAAGTAAGTTTGTCTTCTTGTGGCATGTTTTATAAACAGTGTGCGTCGGTGAGTACCTTGAATGCATATGGACAGTTAATTCCTGCTGAAGGGCCTTCACAGGATGGAGGGATGACCTTCCATTTGGGCTCCTGATCTTGTGAGGCCCCTCAGCCTTCAGAAAAGGAAGTTATCCTGCTCCTCACGTCAAATGCCTGAAAGTCTCAGTGTGTCTGTTC
The DNA here is from genome assembly GCF_000164805.1 of Carlito syrichta. Lineage (NCBI taxonomy): Eukaryota > Metazoa > Chordata > Mammalia > Primates > Tarsiidae > Carlito > Carlito syrichta. The sequence continues at coordinate 151,111 of NW_007247051.1, read as the reverse complement.
AACTGGTGACAGAATTGTTCCACTCAGTATTTACCCAAATCCCAGAGGATGCCCTCACTCATACCGAGAGAAACAAATTTATTGATTGATTTATTGAGTTGGAGTCTCACTTAATCACCCAGGTTGGAGTGCAGTGGCACGCTCACGACCACCGTAGTGTTGACCTGCTGGGTTCCGGTGATCCTTCCACCTCAGCCTTCCAAGGAGCCGGAACTACATGTGCGCCCTGTCACACCCAGCTAATTGTTTTTCATTTATTGTAGAGACAAGGTCTTGCCAGGCGGCCTGGGCTGGTCTCAAACCCGCAGGCTCAGGCAATCCACTCGCCTTGGCCTCCCAAAGTGCTGGGATTGCAGGCTGAGCCACCAAGCCCAGCCGAGAGAAGCAAATTCAAAGGGCGCATGACCCATTCCTTCTTCTAGTGGTCTAAAGTCAACCCCTGACCAACAGGGTCATCACACATGTGCTGAATGCCTGTTATGCCAGACTTGGTGAGCTCTTTCCCTTCACTCTAGGGCCCCACAGCCCAGCAGCTCAGCTAGACCAGGTGGGAGCTGAGTGCCTGGACTCCCTCGCATTGGCGGCCCACAAACTACCCTGGGATATGAAGCTGACAGCTTAGGATCACGTGCAGACACCAGCCAATGAAATTCATCACTGTGGCTGTTATGGCCATATTGTTAGGGGCGGTGGTATTCATGTCGTTACACAATGTCTTCCTTGTGAAGAACCCCAGAAAAAATTTCTCTAATTTCCCCTTTGACCCTAACCTCCTGAGAAGGCATTTTTCTTTTTTCTCTTTCGCTTTCTGTTTGGTTTTTAAATGATATGGGCACTATGAATTGTTTTCGTTTTTTGACTTAATAACTTTCCCTTTCTCCTTGGCTGCTAGGAAGCTTAGAACCCAATTTGTATCCTGAATGCAGCAATTGTATAGTTAACTTACAATTTGCATTTTTAGTCTCACCCTTGACTATCCATACATATATTTTTAAAGCTAACATGTACAAAGTCTCACCTTGCACCACACTTTGTGCTATACTCTTTCCAATTCTCATTTCCATTTTATAGATGAGAACACTGACTGTTGAGAGGTTAGGTGACTTGTCTAGGGCCACATAGTCAGTAAGAGGAAGAGCTGGAATTTGAAACTGGGCAGTCTGACTCCAGTGCCATGTCTCTAACTTGTATCTGATTGGTTTTGTTTTTTTTTCTTATTTTGTCCAACTTTGATTTTAGGATCTCTTACTGTAGTTAAGGTAACCCTGTGAGGTGCTAAGTCCACTTTGGAACAATGCCTTAGTAAATAGAAGAAAAACCTGTGGCTTTCTTGTTTTCTGAACCCAGTTTGGCAAACCTCATTAAGGCAGTCTTTTAAGTAAATCTATTTTCTATGTCTTTCATTTATCTTTTGTTGTTGCTTCTAACTTATACTTCTAAAACAGCCCCTTAGATGAAGCCTCTGTCGTGTTTCTCCTTCTAATATGCTGTATTTTTCCTTGATCCACCCGTTCATCCATCCATCCATTTACCCATCCATCCGTCCGTCTGTCCACCCATCCATCCATCCACCCATCCATCCATCCACTCATCCATCCATCCATTTACCCGTCCATCCATCCGTCCGTCCATCCGTCCATCCATTCATTTGTCCATCTATCCCCAACCATCCATCCGTCCACCCACCCATCCATCCATCTACTCATTCATCCATTTACTAATGCATCCATTCATCCACCCATGTACCTATCCATCCATCCATGCGTCCATCGACTCATCCATCCATCCATCTTTCCTTCCATCTGTCTATCCATCCATCCATTCACTTATTCATCCACTTACCCATCCTTTCATCCATTTACCCATCCATCCATCCATGCATCCATGCATCCATCCATCCATCCACCCATCCACCCCTCCATCCATCCATTTACCCATCCATCCATCCATCCATCCATCCATCCATCCACCCACCCACCCCTCCATCCATCCATTTACCCATCCATCCATCCACTCATCCATCCGTGCATCCATCCATCCAAGGTTTATTAGTCTGTCCTGTGCTGGGTGTTGGGCTAGACTCTGGTCACAGGCAAGGCTCCTGTCCTATTGTAGCTTCTCTAACCTCATAAGGGAGAGAGGCAAGACATAAGGAAATAGACATAAAGGAGATGATTTATGTGAAATAAATAAAGGATAATAGTGTTCTGGGGTGAGCATGGAGGGGCTGATGAAGTTGGGTGGTCAAGAAAGGCGGTGTTTTAGCTGAGACCCGAGGATGAGGAGTGAGCTTGAAGTGATGAGGGAAGCTTTCAGGGGAAGCCAAGAGCCACTGTGAAGACCCATAGGTGGGAGGAGCAGAAGAAAAGAAAGATTGCAGAAAGAAAGAAAGAGATTGAAGGGAGGGATGGAGTTGGAGAGGCTGGCAGGGGATCAATCAGACCGCAGAGAGCCTGGGGAGCCATGTCAAGGAGCTCACGTTTTATTCTCTCTCTCTCTTTTTTTGAGTTGGAGTCTCACTCTGTTGCCCAGGCTGTAGGGCAGTGGCATGCTCCCAGCCACCGCAGCCTCGACCTGCTGGGCTCCGGTGATCCTTCCGCCTCAGCCTTCCAAGTAGCTGGAAC
>NW_007247051.1:137128-148467 GCF_000164805.1 Carlito syrichta | reverse complement strand
TGGAACTACAGGCACGCGCTACCACGCCCGGCTAATTTTTGATTTGTTGTAGAGATGAGGGCTCAGGCAATTCACTCACCTCGGCCTCCCAGAGCGCGCGGGATTACAGGCTGAGCCACCGAGCCCGGCCGCATTTTATTTTCATAGCGATGTGAGACTTTTGGCGTGTTTTCAGCTGGAGAGAGAGAGAAAGAGAGAGAGAGACAGAGACAGACACACAGAGAGGGACACAGCCAAAGACAGAGACAGAGACAGTCAGAGACAGAGAGATGGAGAGAGAGATACAGAGAGACAGAGACAGACAGAGAGAGATGGAGATGGACCACGCTGGTGGTTTCTGAAGATCCCAAGTGCCATCCCCAATTTGACCCCGAAAAGGACTGAGTGGGACAGCACAGGTTGGCAGGGATGTGACTGTTCCTTTTTCCTGAACTAGAATTGAACAGCTTTTGGAAGTCATCATTATTATTTAAGTATTTCCAAACAATAGGCATTCAGCTTTCTAAAAGTAGAAATGAGCTATTTGATAAATTTAGGACAAAAAAGAGAATAGAATTACATTAAAATTCATCCCCAACTGTGCTTTTCGTGTGTTACTCCTTGTGCTGGGTTCTTCCCCTGTGGTGGTTGTGACTCTAGTTATTCCCATCATTTCACTCCAGCGAGTACTGAATCCTTTTCATTTACCCCTCTTAGGAATCTGCAGTCTTTTAATTCTGTAATCTTTGGAAATGTCCCTCTGTTCCAAACGGAAACCATTCTGACAGCTCCTGAGATCATTCTTCATCCCAACACAAGTGAGATCGACAAAATGTGCGTCCATTGTGTCCGGAACTGCGTGGAGATCACCAAGGTGAGGGTGGAAGCGTCTGTGTCCTTTCTCAGACAGCACCTAGTCACAGACGAGCGGGCCCTCCAGTTGTCGAAAGCAAATGTCCAAGGAGTTTGGGAACACAGGCTCCTCTCTGTTCTCCATCTCTCCCCAGCCCCTCCTCTGTAGAGCTCTGCATGTAGGGGTGTCCCAAAACTGGAGAAGGCTCCTTTTCCTTCTTGCTTAATCTCCTCTTTCTACTTGATCATGACAGTCCATGGCTTTAGTCCCCACCATCATGGAGATGACCGCTGCATTTCCATCTGCAACCCAGGCCTCTCTGCTGCCACCACCTGTGTTTATCCAGTAACCTGCTTGATGGCTCCCCTTGGTGTGGCCAAGAGGGAATTCTTGGCTTCCATCTTGCAGTCTAGTCCTGCCCTAGCTTTCCCCACTTTAGGAACTGGCATCATGTCAAGCCAATTGCTTGAGCCGGAAACCTCCAAGCCACCCGGGATTCTGCTTCCCTTGCCCAGCAGTGCCCAGCCCATCGGAAGCTCTTCCACACCACCCACTGGTTCCCCTCCTTTCCCACATTACCTTCCTAACCCAGGTGGCATCGTCTCTCTCCTGGACTGCTGCAGGGGTGTTCCTCTGATCCATGCTCCACCTCCAAGCTGATCAGAACTAGCTTTAAGAAATGCAAATCACGTCAGGCACAGTAGCTTACACTTGTAATCCCAGCCCTTCGGGAGGGAGGTTGAAGTGGGAGGATTGCTTGGGCCCAGGCATTCAAGATCAGCCTGGGCAACATAGTGAGATCTCATCTCTACCAAAAAATAAAAATAAAAAATTAGCTGGGTGTGGTGGCATGTGCCTGTAGTCCTGACTACTTGGGAGGCTGAGGTGGAAGGATCGCCGGAGCTTGGGAGGTTGAGGCTGCTGTGAGCTGTGGTCATGCCATTGTACTCTAGTCTGGGTGACAGAGCAAGACCCCAACTCAAAAAAAAAAAAGGTCATTTCAGTCAGGCACAGTGACTCATGCCTGACATCCCAGCACTTTGGGCGACTGAGGCAAGAGGATTGCCTGAGCTCAGGGTTCGAGACCAGACTGGGCAACTTGGTGAGACCTCATCGCTACAATGAATCAAAAAAATTAGGCGGATGTGGTGGTGCATGCCTGTAGTACTACCTACTTGAAAGACTGAAGCTGAGGGATTGCCTGAGCCCAGCAGGTTGAGACGTCAGTGGCCGTGAGCATGCCACTGCCCTCCAGCCTTGGTGACAAAGTGAGACTCCCACTCAAATAATAATAATAATAATAATAATACTTTTTTCATGTCATCCCTTGTATATCCACCCGTGACTTCATCACACTTAGAACACCCTCTGCATGTCTTTGCATGGCCTCTGAGGCCTCCACGTCCTTGCACCCGCCCGCCTTTCTGATCTCAGCCCTGCCTGGGTGGTGGTCCATTGTGCCACGGCTCCTGCAGCAGTGCTCTAGCCAGTCCTCTGCCTGGAACGCTCTGCCCGACTTTGACCCGCTGGCTCCTTCTGGCTCGTCTCTCTCCTATTACTCCATCCCGCCTTCTTCCTACCACTTACCACTTACCGTCTGGTCGTGTCTCACTTATTCCCTTGCTCATGTCTCTCTTGACTCTGTCAAGCCCCCAGAGTGCACATTCCACAGGAACACAGTCCCTGAGTGCTTTGTTCACTTTTCCATCCCCAGCACTGAGAACAACATCTGGCATATAGTTGGGCCTCAGTAATGTTTGTTGAGTGAACATCCATTGACAGATCACCCAAACTTTATGTCTTACCGAAAATGTGAAAATTGGGCTACTGCTGTGGATAAGGGATATCACCCCCCCAACACACTGACATCTTTCTTGGTTTGTTCAGTGAGTCAGAAATGTTTCAGGCATTTAGGGGGAGGGGGCATAACAATACGTATAGATATCACAGATAGGGAATTTCACTTCACTGTGCTTGGAAATTAATGACTAAATGGTACATATTTTATAATCCATGCTAATATGGCTACTTATGAAGCCTTTGTTATATACATTCTCTTAACTTGAAGGTGCTATATAAGAGTCTTTGTACAGAGAAAAAGAATACTTTTTAAGGGGTAGTGGAATAGGAAAGATGGTCTATAAAACATCATGAATATTAATCCCAGTGTTTCATGCCAATTTAAATTTCCCTCTTGCTAATAGATGGATTTGAGGCTCTTGGGGAAGGCTATAGTATTTTATATTCATCCACTTTTTCTTTTAAGTGAAAAGAATATATATTTATTCTCTTGGAAAATGTTAAAAATGTATTTTTTAAAGGAAATCTCTACAAATGTACACGCATGACTAGGCCACTTTACGGGGCTTAACTGCAACATCCCTTTGCTCTTTGGGATCCATATTTCACAGCTAGAAAAATGAGCAAAAGTTTTTAACTGGGATCTGAATGACCTTATCTGTTAAGTGGTACTACCCATCTTCTAGAGCTGGTGGGAGGATTAAAGTATATAATACGTGTAGGGAGCTTAGCACAGTGCTTGACAATCAGTAGCTCTACTTAAAGGTTAGCTATGATTCGTGTCATTATTATCAGCAGTAATATCAGAGTAGAAGTAGAAGTTGTCATTTAAACTTTACAGATGGTGAAGCTACAGTTAGAGAAGTAATGTGCAGCACACTTGTGGTTTCCTTATGATTCACGCTCGATTTAAAAGGAGCGTCCTGACTCTGCAGCAGGAAGATGTCAGAGTCTGAGATTTGTCCTGGGACACTGTCGATTCGCCTGGCTCTTTGTGTTTCTTCATCTGTACATGGAGAAGCCACTGTTGTTTTATTCGTCCATAGTGTAGTCGTCTGTTATTGCATAACAAGCCGCTTCAGACCTTCGTGGCTTAAAACAATTTAGCTCCCGGTTCTGTGGGCTGTGCTCTGCTGCGCACTTCTTCTGTTCTTGGCTGAGCTTGCCCGTGCACCTAGCAGTTGATGACCTCGAGCACAGCTCTGATGACTGGCTGGCTGTTAGGTGGACACCTTGTTTCTCCTGCACATGACTTATCATCACCTGGTAGGCTATCAAGCTCATGCATCTGGTGGTGGCCAGACTGTGAGAGCGTGAAAGCGGTACCTACAAGACTTCTTTCGTCCTTGGCTTGGAACTTGCCCTTTCCGTTGGTCAAGTTAAGTCACAGACTTAGCCTGGAATGAAGAAATAAGTCGATCTCTTGATGGAAGGAACAAAGCATTGGAGTAATTTTTGCAATCTAGCATAGTTTATCGATAATAAGTTAATTTTCCATTACTGGCAAAACTTATTATTGAATACCAATATATACACAGGAGAGGCCAAGCACAGCGGCTCATATTTAAAGTCCCAGCACTCTGGGAGGCTGAATCAAGAGAATTCTTTCAGCCCAGGAGTTAGAGACCAGCCTGGGTGGCATAGCTAGACCTCCTTTCCACAAAAATTCAAAAAACAATTAGTTGGGCATGGTGGCATGCACTTGTAGTCCCAGCCACTCGGAAGTCTGAGGTAAAAGGATTGCCTGAGCCCAGGAGGTTGAGGTTGTGGTAAGCCATGATTGTGCCACTGCACTCCATCCTGGGCAACAGAGTGAATATCCAGCTCAAAAAAAAAAAAAAGTATATATGGCAAAATAGATACTAAAATAGCATCTTTTCCCCTGATTCTTGTTTTGCCAGAATTTTGTTCGATGGATGGATGGCAGCTGCATAGAATGCCCTTCGCAGAAGGGGGAAGAAGAAGAAGTTGTCATCATAAGCTTTTACAACGATATTTCTCTGAACCCTCAGATAATTGAGCAAGCTGTTATGATCCCCCAAAATGTCCACAGGATTCTGATCAATCTCATGAAGTACTTACAAAAATGGAAGCGGTACCGACCTCTCTGGAAACTGGATAAAGCCATCGTGATGGAGAAGTTTGCTGCCAAGAAGCCTCCTTGTGTATCATACGATGAGAAGTTGCAGTTCTATTCCAAGATAGCCTCTGAAGTTCTGCGCAACCCATTAATTAAGGATGAGCATTGCATTAGGCTTCAACTTGGGCCCCTGGCAAACACAGTGCAGGAAAATGCCAAGTCCTGGGTGATTTCGCTTGGAAAACTTCTCAATGAGTCAGCAAAGGAGGAGCTCTATAGTCTCCACGAAGAAATTGAGGTGCTCCATCACTGTATTTAATCAAAACAACTTTTCATGAAGGTTGGGTCTTCATTTACTGTTTTTTCTGTGCTTACTTAGTATCTTTGAACTTTCTTTTCTAGCACTTGGCCAAAAATCTTAAGAAGAGTCCCAGTACCCTTGAAGATCTCAAGTTTGTCCTTGCAACAATTGCAGAAATTAAAAGTAAATCTTTGGTCATGGAACTAAGATACAGGGATGTCCAGGAGCGATATCGTACCATGGAAATGTATAACATCTTTGTAAGTCACCTTTTCTTTTCTGATGCATTTTACTGTTGGCTTGGTTACTAAGACCCTTTTGAGAAATACTGGTAGTACACCGCAATAGATTTGTTTTCAAATAAGTGACTTTAATACATTGTGTCAGGTGCTAATGCCTGCAATCCCAGCACATTGGGAGGCTGAGGCGTGAGGATCGCTTGAGCCCAGCAGTTTGAAACCAGCCTAGGTAACATAGCAAGACCTCATTTCTACATCAAATAATAAAAATAACGGGTGTTGTAGTGCGTGCTTGTAGTCCCAGCTACTTGGGAGGCTGAGTGTGGAGGATTGCTTGAGCCCAGGAGACTGAGGATGCAGTGAGCTGTGATGGTACCATTGTATTCCAGCCTGGGTGACAGAGTGAGACCCTGACTAAAAAAAAAAAAAAAAAAAGTAATACATTGTAAAGGTAAAGCAATGTCACAGTTAATAATAAAAACAGAGAGGTTATTTTTTGGTCTTGCATGACTCAAAGGGATTGAGTGGCTTGTAGCTGAAAACATCATTTTTTTTTTTTTGAGTTGGAGTCTCACTCTGTCACCCAGACTGGAGTGCAGTGGCCGCTCCCGGCCACCGCAGCCTCGACTGCTGGGCTCCGGCGATCCCTCTGCCTCAGTCTTCCGAGTAGCTGGAACTACAGTTGCGCGCTACCACGCCCAGCTAATTTTTGATTTATTGTAGAGATGAGGTCTGAACATCATTTTTATCCGTCCTCTCTCCTTTTTTTGGTGTTCATTTCCTTTAATAAATAAAGATCTCTTGCCAAAATAAGAAAAGAGAAAGACCTAAGGCAGTAATGTAAACTTGTAGAAGATAATCCAGTTAGTCTTTTTGTTTAGAGCCGTTCCATTTGGTTCCCAAGGACCTTTCCAAGTCCATGAGTGGGTCTAAAGGCGTCCAGGCTCTCCCTGGGGTTGTGTGGGAAGTTTGATGTACCGGGCATTCCTCAGATGAAAGGATCCTAGGCTTTCCCAATCTATTGTTCAGTGAAGGGCTGAGAACGCCACATCCTAGCACTAGGCCACCAGAGATGCTGGTGTCCGAAGCAGTCAAGGGAGATAAATGCGGAAATACAACTTTTTTTGCAAATCTCAACTTCTAATAGCTATTTGTTCCTCCTTTCTTGTTTGTGCTTCTCTCTCAACCCAGTAGATTTTGTCAGATTATGCAGCCTCTGGTGTATATCACAGAACTCATAGGAGAATCTCTGTAACCAAGGATTTTGCGCTAAATGTACAATGTGTCACACACACAGAAAGAATCAGCATGTAAAATTACAACAACAGCAACAATAGTTGAGTTTTTGATTGGGATTGCAATGCATAAATTAATTGGGAGCCCACGGACAACTTTATAATCTTGAGTTTTCCTATGCACGAACATGTTCTTCCTCTCTTTTATTTAGGTTTTCCTCACATATTCCTCTAAAGTTTTGTGATTGTCTCCATAGAGATTTTACCTATATTTTGCCAGATTTACTCCTAGGTACTTACATTTTTAGATGCTCTTTTAATCGAGATCTTTAATTTCATTTCTTCTTACTATTATATAGAAATACAATGATATTTGGCATAACTTTTACCATTCAGAAATTATTAATTTTAGTCATTTATTTATCCATACTTTCTTTTTTCTTGAGTCGGAGTCTCACTGTTACCCAGGCTGGAGCACAGTGGCACACTGATGGCCACCGCAGCCTTAACCTGCTGGGTTCAGGTAATCCTTCTGTCTCAGCCTTCCAAGTAGCTGGAACTACAGGCGCATGCCACCATGCCTGGCTAATTTTGAAAATTTATTTATTGTAGAGATTAGGTCTTACCAAGTTGTCCTGGCTGGTCTCGAACCCCTGGGCTCAAGCAATCTTCTCACCTCCAAAGTGCCCAGTTCCTAAAACCCTTGGACTCTTTGGAGTGATAAGAGTGTCTTTTGCTGGACTCGATGGCTCAGCCTGTAATCCCGCGCCTTTGGGAGGCTGAGGTGAGTGGATTGCCTGAGCCCGCGGGTTCGAGACCAGCCAGGACAACTTGGTGAGCCTTCGTCTCTACAATAAATCAAAAAACAAGCCGGGGCGTGAGAGCACACGCCTGTAGTTCCAGCTACTTGGAAGGCTGAGGCGGAAGGATCGCCGGAGCCCAGCAGGTCGAGGCTGTGGTGGCCGGGAGCGGCCACTGCACTCCAGTCTGGGTGACAGAGTGAGACTCCGACTCAGGAAAAAAAAGTGTCTTTTATATGCAAAGGGAATGACTGGTGGCGGGGCTCCGGATAACTTCAGGATGGGGGCTGGTGATCAGAAAGACCAAGGATTAATAGAGGCTTGGAACATTCAGGCACTCACCCTTATCACCTTGTGAAGCTGAGAGGGGCTGGAGATTAGAGGTCCCTGGGGGCTAATGACTTAGTCAATCGTGCCTATATAATGACACTTACATGGAAATCCCTAAATGACAGAATTTTGGAGAGCTTCTGTGCTATTGAACGTGTCAATGTGCTGGTAGCATGCCCAGAGAGGGCACAGACACTCTGTGTACCCGGATCCCCATAGCTCGGCCCACTGTTTCTCCTCCACTTGGCTGTTCCTGAATCTTACCCTTTATAATCAACCAGTGGTAGTAAAGTGTCTTTCTGAGGTTATGAACTCTTTTAGCAAACCGTCAAACGTGAAGAGAGAGAGAGAGAGAGAGAAAGAGAGAGAGAGAGGAAAAAAAAGAGAGAGAGAGAAAGAGAGAGAGAAAGAGAGAGAGAAAGAGAAAGAGAGAGAAAGAGAGAGAAAGAAAAAGAGAGAGAGAAAGAAAGAGAGAAAGAGAGAGAGAGAAAGAAAGAGAAAGAGAGAGAGAAAGAAAGAGAGAAAGAGAGAGAGAGAAAGAAAGAGAAAGAGAGAGAGAAAGAAAAAGAGAAAGAAAGAAAAAGAGAGAGAGAGAAAGAAAGAGAGAGAGAGAGAGAGAAAGAGAGAGAGAGAGCGAGAGAGGTGAGGGGAACCCCTGACTTTGTAGCCAATTTGAACAGATGTCTGGGTGCTCTGGGTACCCAGTACTTTCAACTGGCATTTGAAGCAAGGGCAGTTTTATGGGACTGAGCCCTTAAACTTGTGGAGTCTAATTCTAACTCCGGTAGTTAGTATCAGAATTTAACTGAATTGCAGATCATATAGCTTGTGTCTGGATAGTTGGTAGTTGGTACGAATTCCACACATTTAGTGTCAGAACTGTTCTGAGTGAAAACAGTTTAGATCAAGGAAGTTCCCCTCTGGTGTTAGTCTGCTAAGATTTTTTAAAAATTCTAGACAGACGTTGGATTTTATGATCACTAATTCTGCATCTATTGAAATGATGATATGGCATTTCTCCTTTAATAGTTAATGTATTAGTTGTATGATTAATTTTTTGGGGGGCGTTGGAGTCTTCACTCTGTCTCCCAGGCTGGGGTGCAGTGGAATGCTCATGGCCACCCCAGTGTTGACCTGCTGGACTCTGGCGATCCTTCTGCCTCAGCCTTTCAAGTAGCCAGACCTACCAGTGCGTGCTACCTTGCCCGGCTATTTTTATTTTGGTTTATTGTAGAGATGAGGTCTTGCAAATAATTTTTTAATGTTAAGCCACATGCCATCTATCTTCCTTTTAATATATTGTTGAATTTTGTTGACTATTTTTTTTTATTTTTTTAATTTAATTTGTTTTTAGAGACGGGGTGTCAGCTAGTCTTAAACTCCTGGCTTCAAGCAATCCTCCCACCTTGGCCTCACAAAGTGCTGGCATTACAGGTGTGAGCTACCATACCCAGTTGGTTTGCTAATGTTATGATTAGGATTTTTGCATCTATGCTCCTATGTAAGATTAGTCTGTGATTTTGAAAGATGAGTCTTGTAAAATGCACGGGGAAGAATAATCAAATTTTCTATCCTCTAGTTGAGTTTAGTGTAAGACTGGAACTATAACTTCTTGAAATCTGATATTGGAGGTTTTATACGTGTCTGTATGTTTATATATTTGATTAATGATTCAATTTTTTAAAAAAGCTTTAGGACTATTCAGGTTTTCTTTTCTTTTATTCTGGGACTCCAAATCCACATATGTCAGACCTTCTCAGTAATACCCCATTCATTTTACACTCTTTTCTATCTTTTCTTTCTGTGGTTCATTTTAATACTTTAAACCAAATTTTCAGTTCATTAGTTTTCTATTCATTTGTGTCTGATTTATGGTTACTTTTTAAAAAAATGTACCCTGTAATCTATATTATTACTATTATTGTTGAGTAGGAGTCTCACTCTGTCACCCAGGCAGGAGTGCAGTGACATGATCATGCCTCACCACAGCCTAGACCACCTGGGCTCAGGCGATGCTTCAGCTTCAGCCTTCTGAATAGGTGGGACTACAGGTGTCTGTGACCATGGCTGACTAATTTGTATCATCTAGTCTAAATTTTCAAATTTATTTTAATATTCTTCTGTTACCTCTTTGATGGTTGCAGGCCATGAAATTAAGTTTCCATTTTCATCCCTGGTATTGTTTATTTGTGCTTTCCTTTTTTTTTTGAGTTGGAGTCTCACTCTGTCACCCAGACTGGAGTGCAATGGCCGCTCCTGGCCACTGCAGCCTCGACCTGCTGGTCTCCGGCAATCCTTCTACCTCAGCCTTCCAAGTAGCTGGAATTACAGGTGCGCACTACCATGCCCAGCTAATTTTTTGATTTATTGTAGAGATGAGGTCTCACCAAGTTGCCCAGGCAGTTCTCAAACCCACGGACTCAGGCAATCCACTCACCTCAGCCTCCCAGGGTGCGGGATTACAGGTTGAGCCACCGAGCCCGGCTGCTTTCCCTTTTTTATTGTATTGATGAGACTTACCAGAAGTTTACCAATATGATTAATGTTTTTAACCTTTATTGATGCATAAATGTATATAGAGAAATGTACAAATCACCAGCATACAACTAGATAAATTTTCACAAAGTGAACATCCCTCATTGTCAGCACCAGATTAAGGAATAGAACATTACCAACATCCCACAAGTCCCTCCTTTTCTCCCTTTCAGTCACTGTCTTCTTGTAAAGATAATTACTACTTGGACCTCTGACACTATGGATTACATTTGCCTGTTTTTGAACTTCCTATAAGTTATCTAATAAAGTGTGTATTCTTTTGTGTCTTTCATTCATTTTACATTTTGAGAGTCATCCATTGTCATTGTATGTAACCATAATTATTGTCATTGTATGATATTTCAGTTTATAAATGTATCACCATTTGGGCTGTTTCCAATGTTTGGCTTTTATGAGTATTGCTACCATGACCATATTAGTGTATACCTTTGGTGAACTTATAAAAGAATGCATTTCTGTCAAATCTAAACATAGAAGTGGAAGTGCTGGGTTATTGGGAATCCATATGTTCAACTTTACTAGATTCTGCTAGTTTTCCAAAGTAATGGTACCAATTTACATTCATACCAGCATGTATAAGAGTTCTAGTTCCTCCACATCCTTACAAACACTTAGTTTATTATTCTTTTAGAAAGACTTTTGGTTTTCTTGATGTTCTCTATGAGTAGATATTATTCCATCATCTTCTGGCTTCAATTACTTTGACCAATAAGTCCTCTGTCAGTCTTTTTATTGCTCCATTTGCAGTCTAGTCTGGCTGGGTTTTTTTGTTTTTAAGATTTTTTTCTGTCTTTGGTTTTCAGTGATTACAATATGGTATAACGAGGGTTTTTGGGGTTTTGTTATTGTTGTTTTTAAAAATCTTCATTGGGATTTGTACTACTTTTAATGTCTGCAGGTTGATGTCTTTTACCTAGTTTTGAAAAATTAACAGCTTTTGCTTCATTCTTTTATTTTATTCTGGGATTCCAATTCCACATATGTTAGACCTTCTCAATAATACCTCATTCATTTTACACTCTTTTCTATTTTTTCTTTCTGTAATTCATTCTAATTCTTTGAACCAAACTTTTAGTTCATTAATTTTCTATTCATTTGTGTCTGATTTATGGTTACTGATTTTTTTTTTTTTTTTGAGTTGGAGTCTCACTCGGTCACCCAGACTG
>NW_007247051.1:133053-137037 GCF_000164805.1 Carlito syrichta | reverse complement strand
GCTGGAATTACAGGCATGCACTACCACGCCCGGCTGATTTTTTGATTTATTGTAGAGATGAGGTCTCACTGCCCAGGCGGGTCTCAAACCCTCAGGCTTAGGCAATCCACTCACCTCAGCCTCCCAAGGGCACGGGATTACAGGCTGAGCCACCAAGCCTGGCTCTTTTTTTTTTTTGAGTTGGAGTCTCACTGTTGCCCAGGCTGGAGTGCAGTAGCACACTCATGGCCACCCCAGTATCGACCTACTGAGCTCAGGTGATCCTTCTACCTCAGCTTTCCAAGCAGCTGGAACTACAGGTGTGCACTACCACGCCCAGCTAATTTTTTGCTTTATTGTAGAGACAGGGTCTCACCAGGTTGCCCATGCTGGTCATGAACCCATGGCCTCAGGCAATCCTCTCACCTCAGCTTCCCAAAGTGCTGGGATTACAGGCTTGAGCCACTATGTCCAGCTGGTTACTGATTCTTTAACCAATTATTGAGATTTTAATTTCAGGCATTGTAATTATGAGTTCTAGACCTTCCATTTTAAACACAATTTTCTATGCTCTTCCAAAATGCTCGGTTTTTAAAAAATCTTTTGTTTCCTTTTCTTTGTTAAGTAAAAGTTATTTTAAATTCTGTGTTTTATAACTTTATTATTGTCTCTTTATATTGCCTGCAAATCTCTTGTTTTCATTTAAATTCTTTTGTGTCCTTATATGCCTGGTATTTCTGACTGAGTAGTTGACTGCATATGTGATAAATTGTAGAGAAAATTGGAGGCTCTGGATCATATTATATTTAATCAGAGGAGATTAATTTTTGCTTCTCACAGATCCAGGCAGCACAAGTGGATACATTAGCAACGAAGATAACCTTATTCTAGTCAGAGATTAAGTTGATTTGAAGCTGAACTTTAGTTTGTGAATGGCTTCTCTCTCTGGGATATCTCTATCTGTTTCTCTAATTTTAAAAATGATTTTATGCTGATTTTATTTTAATTATGCAAACATAGTTTGAATATTTCAACTGGCTTTTTCAATTGGTTCAAATTACCTGGCCTCCTGTTACTAGAAGCAGAAGTCCCTGGGAAGTAGCTTTGGCCATAAATTTCAATCCAAATTGCTGATCATTTATTGTTTATTCTGTCTCCCCCCCCACCATTTAGCCTTCAGATCTGGAGAGAGAATTGGTGGATAAGATTGAGAGCAAGTGGTCCGATCTGTTTAATGATTCAGTGACTGTGGAGCATGCCCTTGGGGGTATAAAGAGAACTTTCACAGAGGTACCTTTTATATTTTGCTTTCTGAGTAAAGATATATTTAAAATGTATTTGGGCTAAATTGACATAACCTTGTTTTTCTCAGATTACTCGAGGTGAAATAATGAACTACAGAGCTAATATAGAGGAGTTTGCAAAACGTTTTTATAGTAAAGGTCCTGGTTCTGTTGGTGATGATCTTGATAGAGGTAAGATAGTCTTGTTGGTGTTACTGAGCAATTTGGGTTTGCTTTGGTTAAGCATCTCATGAGAAGTGGTCATTGTGCTATGATTTAAGTATTTATTTCCTCAAACACTTTTTTCTTGGCTAGCTCTAGTGGCTGTACATAGATTAATTCAATTCATTGACTATTGCGTGCCTTCCTTGTGAAGGCACTGCGAAAAGTATTATGGAGTAGTGGTCACTACTGCAGGGGACAGAGAGATGTGGTGTTATGATATATTTTTCTTTCTTTTTAAAATTTAAAACTTTTAAATTTTATTTGTTTTTCTTTGTTTCAATAGCTTTGGGAGGTATTTCTTTTTTTTTTGAGACAGGGTTTTGTCTGTCACCCAGGCTAGAGTGTAGTGGCACAATCACAGCTCACTGCAGCTTTGACCTCCTGGGCTCAAGTAATCCTCCTGCCTCAGACTCCCAAATGCCTGGGACTACAGACATGTACTACCACACCTGGCTAAGTTTTCTATTTTTTGTAGAGATGGGGTCTTACTTTGTTGCCCAGTCTTGTCTCAAATTCCTGGTCCCATATTTTAATGTATCGGGTTTTGGTCACAGTTTCTGGCTCATAACTCCCATAGCCTTTGTTACAGTCTTTTATTACAATGTTGGGAAACAGACTCTCTCCAACTTTCTTCTGCCCTCCTTTCATCTGCCCCACTGTAAGGCTCTAATATTCCCCCCCTTTCTGATTGTGGGTCCTAAGTCTCTCCCCAGAGAGGGTCCCACCTTAACCCCTGGGGGAAGGAATGTGAATGTCATGAAGCTTCCATAAAACCTAAGAGGAGTCAGTGACTCACACCTGTAATCCCAGCACTTTGGGAGACGAGATGGGAGGATTGCTTGAGCCCAGGAGTTCAAGACCAGCCTGGGCAGCATAGTGAGACCTCGCCTCAACAAGAAATAAAATAATTAGCCAGGCATGGTGGTGTTCACTTGTGGTCTCAGCTACATGGGAGGCTGAGGTGGAAAGATCATTTGAGTCCAGGAAGTCAAGGCTGTTGTGAGCTGTGATTATGCCACTGCACTCTAGCCTGGGTCACAGAGTGAAACTTTATCAAAAAAAAAAAAGGAAAGAAAGAAAGAAATGGTGACAAGATAAGAATATAAATATCCTTATTCTAAAGAGAATTTGATACTTTGAGACTGGTGCACATCAAAGACTGTTAGAGATGAAAAAGAAACAGGTCACGACTATTTAAGGATGCTCAAAATAGCCATCATGAAAGGTAGTATTTGGATGGGTGGCTGTGAGTGGGGATGTAGTGACACAGGATTGGAATGGCTGCTGGAACTGGGAGCAGAAGTGTAGAATTGCGGACATAAAGTATGAGGTGAGTGGTCAGTGAGATGGTGAAGTTCTCAAGCAGGGCAGCAAAGGACAGGTGATGTAGCAGAGAGCAGCTCCGAGTCCCTTAAAATAACCTCATTGCTTGCACGCTTTGGGTGTGAGAACTAGAATTCTCTACCTTTAGGAACCTGCAAATGTCACTGGCCTTTTGGTTTGCCTTAGAATGATGGTGTAATAACGTCTGGTAATTTTAAATTTGTCTTCCCACATGGCTCATGTGGGTGAAATGATAGCTTATGCACATTGTGCCTGATTTCTTATTCAGTGCTGGGTACCTTAAAGATTTTGTTCATTCATCTACCTATGTATTTATTTACTAGGGATAGAACTTTTAGCCGAATTTGAAAGAGAGCTGGCAAGACACGAGAAGAACCGCCAGGAGCTGGCTAACGCCGAGAAGCTTTTTGACCTCCCTATCACAATGTACCCAGAGCTGCTCAAAGTGCAGAAGGAAATGAACGGGCTGAAGATGATCTACGAGCTCTACCAAGAACTAAAGGTGCACATCTCCCAGAGATCAACCTCCCCTAAGGGCACGTGGAAACTCATCAGGCCTCTTGGGGTCTGATGGTTACGGTCAAGAGTTTGGGTCAGATTTTGCAAAAACACACTCATTTGTGCTGCAGGAAGGGGGCACCGGGGAGTGGCTGCTCATGGGAACGGGGTTTCCTTTTGGGATGTCGAAAACGTTCTAGTGGTAGTCGCCTAACACTGTGAATGCACCTGATGCTATGGAGTTGTACATTTTTAAATGGTTAAAACGGTCAGTTTTATGTTCTGCGCATTTCACCACCATCGTACAAATGAAAACGCTCTCTTTGGAAGTCCAGGGCTTGGTTAAGGTGTGGGGCAGACTCTTAGAGGAAAGTAGAAATTTAAAGAAGCAAATATTGACTGGGTTCGATGGCTCAGCCTGTAATCCCAGCACTTTGGGAGGCCAAGGTGAGTGAATTGCCAGAGCCCACGGGTTCGAGACTCACCCAGGCAACTTGGCAAGACCTTGTCTCTACAATAAGTCAAAAACTAGCTGGGCATGGTAGGACATGCCTGTAGTTCTGGCTACTTGGAAGGCTGAGGCAGGGGGATTGTGGAGCCCAGCAGGTCGAGGCTGCGGTGGCCAGGAGCATGCCACTGCACTCCAGTCTAGGTG
>NW_007247051.1:110488-132687 GCF_000164805.1 Carlito syrichta | reverse complement strand
TGGCATGCTCACGGCCACTGCAGCCTCGACCTGCTGGGCTCAGGTGATCCTTCTGTCTCAGCCTTCCACGTACTGGAACCACAGGTGCACGCCACCACACCCGGCTAATTTTTTTGATTTATTGTAGAGACGAGATCTTGCCAGGTTGCCCAGGCTGGTCTTGAACCCCTGAGCTTGTGGAAAGGGGCTGAAAACAGTTAAAATTATTCTTGTACAAAATCAACCTAGCTATAAACCTGCTAGACATGGGACATGAGAAAAACCAGACAGCCACAAGCCACTTTCCTGTAAGTGCAAGATAGTAATCGATTTACAACCTTACCCCACCCCCCATCCTTTCTTTGAAGGTTATCTGTTCACGACTCCTGCTTGTTATGTATATCTTATAAACAACTTATTCTTTGAAGATCTGTTTCTACTGATTACAACATTGCAAATTCCAAAAATATGTATAACCATAAAACTCAACCCCCTCCCTTACCTAAACTAACATATAAAACCCTTCCCTTCTTTCTCCGGGTTGCTCTGCCTTGGAGCATTAGCCCACTGAATGATGTTGGCACCGATAAATGCTGCTTCCTGAAACAGCCTTGGTGTCACGGTCTCTCTGTTTTCCCGTAACAAGCTCAGGCAATCCTCTTGCCTTAGCCTCCCAAAGTGCTGGGATGACAGGCATGAGCCACCACGCCCAGCATATGGGTGTGTATCTATACCTATAAAAAGACTGACCATAAGGGATTGATTTTTGTGATTGTGGAGGCTGGGAAGCCCCAAGACCTGCAATTGGTAAGCTGGTGGCTGAAGAGAGCGGATGGTGTAGGCTCCAGTCCAAATCCAAGTCTGAATGCAGAAGGTCAATGTCCCAGCTTGAAGGCAGGGGGAGCCAGCTCTCTTTCAGTCAGTCTTTCTGCTCCATGCAGACCTTCAACAGATTGGATGAGACCCGCCCCCATGGGAGAGGGCCGTCTGCCTGACTCAGTCTACTGATTTAAATGTTTATTGCATCCAGAAACCATCCCAGATACATCCAGAATATATGTCTGACTGAACATCTGGGCACTCCATGGCCCAGGCAAGTTGACACATATGATTAACTGTCAGCCGGGCTCGGTGGCTCAACCTGTCATCCCAGCACTTTGGGAGGCCGAGGTGAGTGGATTGCCTGAGCCTGAGGGTTCGAGACCCGCCCGGGCAACTTGGTGAGACTTCATCTCTACAATAAATCAAAACTTAGCGGGGCGTGGTAGTGTGTGCCTGTAGTTCCGGCTACTTGGAAGGCTGAGGTGGAAGGATCGCCGGAGTCCAGTAGGTCGAGGCTGCGGTGGCTGGGAGTGGCCACTGCACTCCAGCCTGGGCGACAGAGTGAGACTCCAACTCAAAAAAAAAAAAAAAAAAGATTAATTTTCACACTGATACATGGACAAGCAACCACCATTCCATTATAAGTGATAGAAATGAGGTGGACAGGGCGCTATGGAGTCCAGCAGAGGAAGGAGGCTAGCCTATGGAGCTCTGCTAAAGAGGTGGCATTTTGCCAGACTCAGTGGCTCACACCTGTAATCTCAGCACTTTGGGTGGCTGAGGCAGGAGCATAATTTGAGGCCAAGAGTTTGAGACCAGCCTGGGCAACATAGCAAGACCCCATCTCTAAAAAAAGAAAAAAATTTAAAAAATTTTAAAAAGTAAAACTTAGCCAGGCTAATACAGATAGTAGCATGCACCTGTAGTCCCAGCTACTTGGCAGGCTGAGGTGGAAGAATCCTTGAGTCAAGGAGTTCGAAGTTATAGTGAGCTATGATCACATCATTTCACTCTAGCCTGGGCAACAGAACAAGACCACCATCTTAAAAAAAGAGAGAGAGAGAGAGAGAGAGAGAGGTGTCATTTGAGCAAAGCTTTGAATCAGAAGCAGGTTTTTGCCTGGTACAGGACAGGAGGCTGGGCAGGAGCAAAGGCAGGAGATATAAAAAAGTGCCATGACCCATAACCTTTCCTGGCCAGAAAGAGGGTGCCAACGGCAGCAAACGAGGCTGGGGATCGTGAGGGGTTGGGTCAGAAGGGACTCTGGAGATCTCAAGGAGATTGCAGGCAGGTGGCCATTGAGGAGGTCACTGCCCCAGGGCTGGCAGAAGGGATGACAGCTGCATTTTAAGACAATTATAGAGGGAAGTGGGAGGTGAGGAGATTCTGAAGGCTTGTTAGAGTTGAAAATGGTAAGACTTGGTGACTGACTAGATGCATGCACTATGAAAACAATAAAAAAAAAAAAATCAGAGTCTCACCATTACCCAGGCTGGAGTGCAGTGGCAGGATCACAGTGCACCTCAGTCTCAACCTCCTGGGCCCAGGCAATCTTCCCACCTCAGCCTCCTGAGTAGCTGGGACTACAGGCGTGCTCCACCACACCCGGCTAATTTTTTGTAGAGACAAGGTCTCACTACATTGCCTAGGCTGGTCTTGAACACTCGAGCTCAAGCCATCCTCCTGCCTCAGCCTCCCAAACTGCTGGGATTACAGGCGTGAGTCACTGCACCCACCCAGCCTGAAAACAATTTATAAAGTACAACCCTCCCCCCACAAAAAACTCCAATTTTAAAAAGGAAAGGAATCATGTGAACTGAGAACAGCCATGCGTATCAAAACAAGTGGGTTTTTTAAAAACATAATTTAATATTGAGACACAGTTTGGTCCCCAGCTATTGGCTAGAATGCAGCTATTAAGGAAAATGTCATCATCTAGAGTGACTTCCACCCTCCTTGAAATTTCTCTTTTCTTTTCTTTTTTTTGAGTCGGAGTCTCACTCGGTTGCCCAGGCTGGAGTGTAGTGGCACGCTCATGGCCACCACAACCTCAACCTGTTGGGCTCAGGCGATCCTTCTGCCTCAGCCTTCCAAGTAACTGGAACCACAGGTGTGTGCCACCACGCCCAGCTAATTTTTTTTTGATTTATGGTGGAGACGAGGTCTTGCCAAGTTGCCCAGGCTGGTCTCGAACCCCTGGGCTCAAGCAATCCTCTCATCTCCGCCTCCCAAAGTGCTGGGATGACAGGTGTGAGCCACCGCGCCTGGTGAAATTTATTTCTTAATAGCAATTACTTCCCAAATCTATGTGTGAAGAAGAGTCTAGGGACACCCTGGGTGGAGGCAGGGAGGCCAGGCAGGAGACTGTGGACGCAGTCCCAGGGAGAGCTGGTGGCAGTGCAGATGGGGAGACGTGGGTGGATTCTGGACCTGGTTGGGAGGTAGAGTCAGGAGGGCTTCCTGGACGTTTGGATGTGGGAGCAAGGAAGAGGAAGGAGGACGCCCAGACTTGAGGCCTGAGTTGCCGAAAGGGTGGGGTCCCTCTGAGGGGAAGAACCAGGAGAAGGTGTGGGGGTGAAAATCGGGACCTCAGGACAAGTGGTGTCTGTTGGATGTTCTCATGGAGATGTCGGCGACTCACTGGGACACACGTGTCGTGGTCAGAGGGGAGGTCTGGAGTGGAGGTGTGACCTGGAGTTGTCAAAGTGTAGGCGCGCCTGAAAGCCTCCAGTCTGGGGGGCCTAACCTGATGCAGAGTTTCCTAGGGCTGCCGTAGCAAGCTACTCCAAATACAGATGGGAGGCTTAAACCGCAGAAACAGGTTCTCTCACAGTTCTGGTGGCCAGAGGCTGGAATCAGGGCATCTGCAGGCCATGCTCCCACTGAAGATGCTGGGGGAGGTGTCTTCCTCGTCCAGCGGCCGGTAGTTGATGGCTGTGCTCAGTGGTCCTCGGCTGTGGCGGCATCCCTCTAATCTCTGCCTCTGTCTATGCATGGCTATCTTCCCTCTGTGTGCATCGCTCTGTGTGGTTTTTGTTTTTTCTCTTGAAGTTTCACTCTGTTGCCAGGCTGGAGTGCAGTGGCCGCTCCCAGCCACCGCAGCCTCTACCTGCTGGGCTCCGGCAGGCCTTCCGCCTCAGCCTTCCAAGTAGCTGGAACTACAGGCATTTGCCACCACACTCGGCTAATTTTTCTTGATTTACGGTAGAGATGAGGTCTCGCCAAGTTTCCCAGGCTGGTCTCAAACCCGTAGGCTCAGGCAATCCTCTTGCCTCCGCCTCTCAAAGTGCTGGGATTATAGGCGTGAGCTACTGCACCTGGCCTGTGTTTTCTCTTAAAGGATACCAGTCACTAAAGGCCCCCCCAAGTTCAGTATGACTTCCTCTTAATTAATTACAGTGGCAAAGACGCTTTTTCCAAGTAAGGCTCCATTCTGAGGTTCTGAGTGGAGGCACATTTTGAGGGGTCACTCTCAAGCACCAGATGGCTGGGAGTGGAGCAGAGGGACCAGGGCGGAGCCTGGGTCCCTTTGACACTAAATGCCATGAGAAGACGGTGCAAAGAAAAGCCTGGCTAAGAGGAGGAGAGCAGCCCAGGGGGCAGCAGGACACGCGAGTGAGTGTGACATCTTGATGCCCAGTGGGAAACGCCAAGGAGAGGGGACTAGTCAGTGGCACCAGGTGCTTCCTGTGGAGCAAGCGAGAAGAGGACGAGGATTGACTACAAAATTGCACGTCACAGAGGCCACTGGTGTCCTTGAAAAGAAGTTTGGACGGAGTGGTCATAGCCCAAGGCCGGAAGCGAACCAGATGCCCGTCCACAGGCAGTACACCGTGGTTCATCCGCATCATGGAGTTTACCCAGCAAGGAAAGGGACCGGACCATGGACACGCCAGGCAGCAACAAGGGTGACATGCAAATCGCCAAGCTGAGCGGAGGAAGCCAGACACACAAGAGTGCTTGCTGGATGATTCCATTCGTGTAAAGCTCTAGAAAATGCAAACTCCCTGTCATCCCGCGCCTTGGGAGGCCGAGGCGAGTGGATTGCCGGAGCCCGCGGGTTCGAGACCCGCCTGGGCAGCGAGACCTCATCTCTACAATAAATCAAAAAATCAGCCGGGCGTGGTAGCGCGCGCCTGTAATTCCGGCTACTCGGAAGGCTGAGGCGGAAGAATCGCCGGAGCCCAGCAGGTCGAGGCTGCGGTGGCCAGGAGTGGCCACTGCACTCCAGTCTGGGCAACAGAGTGAGACTCCAACTCAAACAAACAACAAAAAAAAGAGGGCTGGATAAAAAAAATGTGGTACATATACACAATGGAATGTTACGCAGCCATAAAGAAGAACAAAATCATGAACTGTGCAGCAACCTGGATGGAATTAGACTTTATAATAAGGAAGACTTTTTTGAGATGGGGGAATGAGGACATCGATTGTTTATGGATGGGGATGAGCCGGGCAAGAGGAAGAGCTGGTGGGGGGTGGGGTGGGGAGGGAGTTGCTGGAGCCATGGCTGATGTCCTTGAGTAAGTGGGAAGGGACAAGGTCCAGAGGTGGCCTCAAAAGGGCCAGACAGGTTCATTTGTCATCACACGGGGAAGGCAGAGTCGATGTGTAGGGACATGTCTCCCGGGGGGCGTTGGAAGCCCCGTTCTGATCAGTTTCCCCAGGGACGTCAGCGGATGATGACAGGCAGAGAGGTCAGTAGCAGAGGGACGGGCAGTCGAGGGTGATGGAGCAGGGGTGAAAGGGTGGTCGAGAAGAGTGGAGGAGCCATTGAGGCAGAGAAATGTGAGGGGACGATGGGCAGCATCAAGTGTCTGGATGTAGACCGGGCCAGGTCTCAGACACGTCCGGTCAGGCTGCAGGTGCAATGTCTCCTGGAGAGACCTGGTGTTGCCGTCGTCATGGTTGGCTGCCCGGGTGTAGGCGCTGACATGCTGGGTGTTGGGTAGAGTTAGCTCAGGCTGAGGTTTTGCTGAATGCATTCAATGCAGATGGCACAGAGGGGAAGCCCTGGGGAGGGCCAAAGAAGCCACGATCGTGGGCCATGGGCTGTCTTGCCTTTAGGTTGGAAACTCCAGGAAGGACCTGCGTTTCTTTGTGATGCCTTCTAATGTGTCTCTCATTGTATTTTTACAAAAAGGAGGTAATGAATCATTGCCGTTATCTCAAACAAATTAAAAAACACATTGAACTCATAATATATTTTGAAAAAACAGAGAGGAAGAGAAAAGGAACATAGATATACATCATAACGCCATTTGCAACTTACGTTTAAAAAAATCCCACAAATGCATTTCATCAACTAACTTGATTTCTTGTCAAAAAGTTTCATGATTTGAGCAATTTTATCAAACATAGATGTTATAAGTTGCCAATGCAAACTATTTAAAGTACTAAATTTTACGTAAGACAGTAATTTTTACATTAAATCTCAGGAAAATACAACACAGGAAGTCTTCTCTTTATGATAATTCAGTCGGATCATGTTTGATTCTTACTTCTCAACCTCAGTCTGAGGGTTCATAGATTTCTGGATTCGCAATCCAAACTGTAAATATTTTGTGACCTTCACTTCTTTTCTCAGGAGAGAGAAGCAAGTTATGACAGCACCTCCATGAAGTATGTGCTTAAGACCCAAGCAATTCTGTGGTTTAAGAAGTGCCTGTTATTTACTTTATATTTCTCTCTTTCTCTTCCTACTTGTTTCTGGATCTATACACCCTTAGACACAGCATCGTTTTTGCAAGGGCTTAAAAAAGTTGGAATCCTTTTGTTGTTGTTTTAGATCTTTGCAGCCAACCCTTCGTTTGTGAATTTGAGGTAGTTGTGGACAGATGGGTAATGATATTTTAATAGAACTGAGCATGACTGAGAGTGAAGGATTTGCTCCCCCTATCAGTGGCCGCCGCATTTCCAAAGGGGTCTTGTTGATGGAACTATTTCTTGCACGTTTCCAGAATGCGAAAGAAGAATGGTCTCAGACCCTGTGGATCAACCTGAACGTGCAGTTTCTCCAGGAAGGGATTGACGGTTTTCTCAAGGCTCTCAGAAAGCTCCCCCGGCAGGTCCGCAGCTTGTCGGTGGCCTATCATTTGGAAGTGAAAATGAAGGCATTCAAGGACTCGATTCCTTTGCTTCTGGACTTGAAACACGAGGCACTAAGAGACAGGTGTGTTTTTGCCCTTTGTTAGCTGACTTGAAAGCATGGGAGGCGCTTTTAGTTTGAAACAGGCCCCTCTGCCAGTCTTCTTTGTTCAGATCTGATGGTGAGGAGAAGGTTTCTGCAGGGATGCTGGTTGTAAGTATGCAAGAGGCAGTTTCCCAACATGACTTCTAAGTAGTATGTTTATAAAGTATCAACCGCAAGGATTCTTTAAAAGAATGATCCCTGTCAGGTGGAAAGTGGCATTTGTAGTGGCTTCATTCAGATTTTTTAAAATGTAGCAAGAGGCCCAGATCAGCCCCACCCAGCACAAATATAATGGGACTCACATATGTAACTTACGATTTTCTAGCAGCCACATTAAGAGTGTAAAAGGATACAGGTGAAATCGAGTTTCATAATATATTTTCATTAATCCAGTAGATCCAAAATATTATTTCAGCATGTCACCAACGTAAAACATTTGTTCATGAGATATTTTACCTTCTTAAAAATATACATCAAAATCTGGCATATATTTTATACTCACAGCATATTTTAACCTGGGCTTGCTACATTTCAAGTGCTTAATTGCCACATGTGGCTACAGTGGCCAGCACAGATCTTGCTGGCCTTTTGTGTGTGTGTGTGTGTGTGTGTGTGTGTGTGTGTGTGTTGGGGATCTCACTCTGTTGCTCAGGATCATGGCTCACCACAGCCTCAACCTCCTGGGCTCAGGTGATTCTTCTGCCTCAGGCTCCTGAGTAGTTGGGACTGCAGGTGCATGACACCATGCCCGGCTAATTTTTTATTTTTTGTAGAGGTAAGATCTCTCTATGTTACCCAAGCTGGTCTTGAACACCTGGGTTCAAGTGATCCTCTTGCCTTGGCCTTCCAAAGTACTGGGATTACAGCCATGAACCACTGTGCCCAGCCAGGAAGTTCTCTCTTAAGAGCCCACCTGTCTTTAGCATGCCTTTCAACAAAAAGCAGGCAGCTCTCAGACCCGGTGATTGTGGGGTCTCAGCCCACTGCTCTGCTGACTCACCTGGAACACTCACTTTCACCTTTACCTTTCTCAGTTTTCTCGTTTGTAGAACTAGGTGGTAGGGAGCATTTCCTAGCTAAAAAAATTTATGATCCCATGACCCAGAGTTTTCCAAACTTTGGTCATTTGTCACCATGTTTGTCATATCTGAGTATCACCTATTGCTATTATGGTTTTATATTGTTCTATTAGTTTATTTCTTTGTTGTTTAAATGAGTGTATTCTAAAAAGAAACTGACACCACCGCTGTCAACGGAAAACCAGAAGCTCCTGCCAGCAATAGAAAGTAAGTATACATTTTAAACACGTAGCTCAAAATGGCTGCCTGTCTCTGAGGCAGAGGCCTGCCCTGGGGAAAGGTGAATAACAGTGAAGCGGTGCCCAGGACACAGCAGCACCAAGAGGGGACTTTCCTTGTGATGTAATCGAAAGGACTGGAAGGGAACTGGAGAGGAAACCACTCTCTCCGTGGCTGACTCAGGGCTGTGGACCCTCTAACCCAGGGGTCTCCAACCCCGGGTCACAGACTGGTACTGGTCTGTGGCCTGTTAGGAATCAGGCTACACAGCAGGTGAGTGACAGGCCAGCGAGTGACGCTTCATCTGCATTTACAGCCACTCCCCATCGCTCATGTTACCGCCTGAGTTCTGTCCGCTGTCAGATTAGTGGCGGCATTAGGTTCTCATAGGAGCACGGAAACTATTGTGAACTGCATATGCAAGGAATCTAGAACTAAAGTGCCCAATAAATGCAATGCGCTTGAATCATCCCCAAACCATCCCCTCACCCCATTCATGTCTTCCACGATGCCAAAAAGGTTGGGGATCGCTGCTCTGACTCACCCCCAAGGCTATGCCACTGGATAGGTCCAGGCCTGTTTCTGCCCATGCACAGTAAATCAATTGCTACGACACAAGTTTTGCAAAAAAGAAAAGATTTAGTCACAAGTCCACCTTCCCAAAGATAAGACTGAGGGTTATGCATGGGCTAGGGCAGTGGGGTGGGCTAGGGCAGTGGGGTGGTCTGCGGCATGGGGGAGAGGTGACTGGCAGCGGGGGAAAATGAAGTAATGGGTATTCTGCACACGCATAGTTGGGGCTCATGGCATTTCACAGGACACAGCTACAGAAAATGGCAGTATCAGGGTGATCTGAGGGTGGAATTTCTGGCCCTCTGATGCCTCAAGACTACCCTTCGGACCCTTGGGCAAGCCCAGATGAAGGGTCTGTTGTCTCAACAGGTTTTAGCTAGACAGGATTCGGTCCAGGTTCCTGACAACAACCGAAGAGACCATGACCATGGTGACTTATACATGTTATCTCTACAGTAGCCAATGAAGGTTAAGTGTCAGTATTTAGGAACACGGCCTTCAGCCACCATGACCTTCAGCCTCATGGTAAAAGGAAAAAAACAAAACCCAAACCAAAAAGCAAGTGACTGAAAGCAGGCAGGGTAGCCAGGTCTGATCAAATCAGCCCCTCAGTTTCAGTTAACACCCCTTCATCCTGCCAGCTCTGCGCTAGGCCTGGGAATACAGAGACAGATGAAACAGTAGATCCAAGCTGGGCACAGTGGCTCATGCCCGTAATCCCAGCACTTTGGGAGACTGAGATGGGAGGATTGCCTGAGCCCAGGTGTTTGAGACCAGCTTGGTTAACAAAGTGAGACCTTGTCTGTACAGAAAATTTTTAAAAATCAGCCAGACATTGTGGTACACGCCTGTCGTCCCAGCTACTGGAGAGGCTGAGGCAGGAGGGTTGCTTGAGCCCAGGAGGTTGAGGCTGCGGTGAGCCATAATCGTGCCACTGAACTCCAACCTGGGTGACAGAGTGAGACTATGTGTCAAAAAACAAAACAGAGGCCAGGTGTGGTGGCTTACACCTGGAATCCCAGCACTTTCGGAGGCTAAAGTGGGAGGACTGTTTGAGCCCAGGAGTTCGAGACTAACCTGGGCAACGTAGTGAGACTATGACTCTACAAAACAAAAACAAAACAAAAAACGGAGGAAAAATCCAGTAGATCCTTCTTTCTGACCGTGTGTGTGTGTGTGTGTGTGTGTGTGTGTGTGTGTTTATAACAAAAATCAGCGATTTAACGCTTATGGCTTCTGTACTGGGTCCCTGGCATTTGGTCATCTGGCACCATGATCAGCTGCCTCACCTACACCCATTCCATATGCATGGGACCATAAAAAGGGGCAAACTCACAGCTTAAACATGAGCCTTAAAAGATGGCCAGGCCAGGTGCAGTGGCTCACACCTGTCACCCTAGCACTTTGGGAGGCAGAGGCAAGAGGATTGCCTAAGCCTGCGGGTTCGAGACCAGCTTGGGCAACATGGTAAGACCTCATCTCTACAATAAATTTTTAAAAAATTAGGCTGGGTGTGGTAGCACACACCTGTAGTTCTGGCTACTTGGAAGGCTGAGGTGGAAGGATTGCTGGAGTCCAGCAGATCAATGCTGGGGTGATTGTGAGCATGCCACTGCATTCCACCCTGGGTGACAGAGTAAGACTCCAACTAAAAAAAAAAAAAATGAGTGGGATATGATGGTGTGCACCTGTAGTTCCAGCTACTTGGATGGCCGAGGTGGAAGAATCGCCTGAGCCCAGCAGGTTGAGGCTGCAGTGGCCGTGAGCATGCCGCTGCATGCCAGCCTGGGCAACAGAGTGAGACTCTGACTCAAAAAAAAAAGGCCAAATTGGCTGGAGAGCAGGACTGTGTGTGCAGAAGCCTGCCTTGACCATCCTGTCTGAAGTGGGCCTCCTTTCTTTCTCTGTTATGCTGCAGGATTTTTTGTTTTGTTTTGTTGTTTTTTTCTGAGTTGGTATCTCACTCTGTCACCCAGGGTGGAGTGCAGTGGTGAGATCACAGCACACCACAGTCTCGACTTCCTGGGCTCATGTGATCCTCCACCTCAGCCTCCCTGGTAGCTGGGACTACAGACGTGCACCACCATGCCCAGCTAATTTTTTATTTTATTTTTTGTAGAGACAAGGTCTCCATGTGTTGCTGAGGCTGATTTCAAACTCCTGAGCTCAAGCAATCCTCCCCTGCCTTAGCCTCCCAGATTTTAAAAAATAGTACTCAAAACCGTATGTCATTATTTAATGTATAGACTTATTTGTTGTTTATTTACTGCCTTCCTAAGTAGATGGTAGTTTTCCTGAGGCTATGGCCTTGTCTCTTAGTCACCCTGTATCCCTGCCACTCAACCCGCCGCCTGGCACAGAGTCAGCACTCAATAAATGTTTCTTGAACACACAAGAACTTGTAACTGACACCAGGTTCTCAGAAAAGCTGAGTGATTCAACAGAGGCTGAGATCACTGGCGGAGACTACGACAGAAGCAGTGTCTATAAGTTAAAAGTTGTGTATTTTCTTGGCTGGCCATGAAGACCAGTGTATACAGAATCTTGTCAGAGGTTGCTTCCTGGTTTTAACTCTGGTGACTGATGGGAAACTTTGGGGATATAATTCCAATGATGTCTTCATATCTTAGAAGTCTACTGAAGAAGATTTCATAATGGGATTTATCCTGTGGTCCAAATGGGGTTCATTAAATTCGTCACTAAATTCAGTTAGCCTAAAGATTTTAATGTTGACAGGCATTGGAAAGACCTGATGGAAAAAACTTCTGTCTTTTTTGAAATGACTGAAACGTTCACCTTGGAAAACATGTTTGCTATGGAGCTTCACAAACACACGGATGTCCTCAATGAGATTGTCACAGCAGCTATCAAGGAGGTTGCCATCGAAAAGGTAAGACTTAGCCAGGAACTCGCCCAGAGGAAAGAGAATACTTTTTAAAATTCAAAATAAAATGTATGTGCTCTAGTACCTGTTGTATTTGAGTAATAAAGACATATTTGTTGCAGAATTTCTGCCTCAGTTAAAAATTTTAATTGTTCCTAATTACAGTTTCACTTTCCACTTATTTTTTATAGAAGTAATGGATGTTCATGGTAGAAAATTGAAAAAATAAACAAATCAGCCATAATCCTGTCACCTGAAGACAATGATTAACATTTTAGTGTATTTCTTTTTCTACTAAAAATGCATGCATACACACACACGAGCACACACATGTATACATACTACACGCATATGCATATACACCCATGTATGTGTACGTACCAACATACACATACACAAATTCACATATATGCACACACATGTATATAGTCATGTTCTGAGAAAGGTGTTGTTAAGCCATTTCATACATGTGTGAACATCATAGAGTGAATTTACACAAGCCCAGATAGTGCAGTCTACCACACACCTCAGCTACAAACCTGTACAGTGCATGACTGTCCTGAAAGCCATGGGTAGTTGTTACAAAGTGTTTGTGTACCTAAATGTAGAAAAAGGGCCAGGTATGGTGGCTCATACCTGTCATCCCAGCACTTTGGGAGGCAGAGGCAAGAGGATTGGCTGAGCCCAGGGATTTAAGACCAGCCTGGGCAACTTGGCGAGATCTCATCTCTACAATAAATCAAAAAAATTAGCTGTGTGGGGTGGTACGCACCTGTGGTTCCAGCTACTCAGAAGACAGGCGGAAGGATTGCCTGAGCCCAGCAGATCAAGGCTGCAGTGGCCGTGAAGGTGCCACTGCACTCCAACCTGGGTGACAGAATGAGACTCCGACTCAAATATAAATAAATAAATATAGAAAAGATACAGTAAAATTACGATATTATTATCTTATGGGACCACTGTGGTATATAAGGCTTGTCATTGACTGAAACATTGTTATAGCAAAGGTGGTGTTTGTACATTTGCACAGCACACACATATGCATACGTACACACAGCATAAAACATACATACACACATATACGCATAATGCACACACATTATGTACATAATACACAGAATATACATCTGCATATACTTATGAATATATGCATATTAATTCAGTTTTCTTTGTGAACAGACTCATAATAGGCATATTCATTTTGTAACTGGTTTTCCTAACAGTAGCGTAAACCAAGGGGCAGGATCCCATAACTCCGCATACCCTGGGACAGACTGTGGGGTGCAGACCCTGGTTCTGGCACTCAGTAGCTAAGCTTCCCCCTCTGAGCCCCAATTTCCATCTCTGTAAAATGGGGGTGGTGACAATCCCTGACAGAACATAGTTGCTTTGAGGACTCAGTGAGATCATGGATGCAACATGTTTACCCAACCTATAGCGAATGCTTGGTAAGTGACTATTAGTGCTGTGACAGAACCTTGACTTTTCAGAAAATGGATCCAGGATTCTGGGCTGAGTTGCTGTTGGGTTGGGGTTCTGTGTTTTAAGTTTTTGTACCTGAGTCATTCTTCTCTTCCCGCCCAGGCTGTGAAAGAAATCCTAGACACATGGGAAAATATGAAATTCACTGTGGTCAAGTATTACAAAGGCACTCAGGAGCGAGGCTACATCTTGGGATCTGTAGACGAGATTATTCAGTCACTCGATGACAACACTTTCAACCTGCAAAGCATCTCGGGAAGCAGATTTGTGGGACCTTTTCTCCAAACTGTTCACAAATGGGAAAAAACGCTTTCTCTAATAGGGGAAGTCATTGAGGTGAGAGAAAAGACAAATAAAAGATGGATTAGAGCCAATTCGTAGCAGGAAAGAACCTTTCTTTGAGTACATTTTGTGCTTAGAAACAAATGAGCCTCTTCCATACTTATTTTTTGTCTTGATTTATTTTGAGGGGAGGAGTGCATGGTTAGAGATGTTGATCTGAGTTTTTATCTCAATGAATAATTTTTAATTTCTATGATTCTTAATTGGTTCTTTGTTATATATTTCTTCTCTTCCTCCTCTACCTCCTCCTCCTCCTCTTCTTCCTTCTTTCCTTTTTGAGGTAGGGACTTACTCTGTCACCCAGACTGGAGTGCAGTGGCAAGATCATAGCTCACTGCAGCCTTGACCTCCTAGACTCAGGTGATCCTTCTGCCTTAGCCTCCTGAGTAACTGAAACTGCAGGTGTACGCCACCATGCTCAGCTAATTAATTTTTTTTTGGATAGAATTGAGGCCTCACTATGTTGCCCAGATTGGTCTCAAACTCTTAGGCTCAAGCAATCCTTGCACCTTTGCCTCCTAAGGTGCTGGGATTATAGGTGTGAGCCACTGCACCCAGCCTCCTGTTCTCCTCTAACACTTTCCGGTTCTTGTTGCAAGGATGCAACAAGTTCTTTTCAGATTTCTCTACACTTTTTATTTTCTCAGACAATAATTTTCTTCCTTTTTTGTGTCTGCAGACTGTCTCACACAGTAGTGGGTTTTCCTCTGATTTTGATTTTTTTTTTTTTTTTAGCTCATCTCACATATGATTTTTTTTCTTGTGCTGACTTCACTTTGTTATCTGCTTCTGCAGTCTCTCTAACCTGGACTTGTCACATTGGGAAGCACCAAAGTCTCATATTAGGTGATTTGGGGCTTTCTTCCTTTTGGGCAATACTAGTTCAAACCTCTGTGAGCAACTTAGGCTCACTGCACCGTTTTTGTGCAGCTGCCTGTTTTTCCTTCTCAGACCACAGGCAAGCACCTTGTTCCTGGCCATAGCTCACCGAGCTTCAGGTGAGATGATGCCAGGTCTGGTCCACTGGCTAGGCACGTGATCCAGGCCTCCCATCGTGCCTGGGCTTCCTTTGTTTGTTTGGTCCATGACTTTATATTAGTGGAAGCTTTTATGGAGGATACAGCACTGGTTTTTTAAATTGGTTAGTTAAAATTTTGTTTTTTTGAGGTGAAATACCTATAACATAAAATCGGCCATTTTTAAGTGCACAATTCAGTGATATTTAGTACATTCACAATGTTGTGCAGCCACCACCTCTAGTTCCAGAACATTTTCATCAAACCAGGAGAAAATCCAGTCCCCATTATGTAGCCATTTTCTACTCAGCCCTCCTCAGCCCCTAGCAATCTCCAGTCTGTTTTCTGTCTCTATGGATTTCTCTATTTTAGATATTTCATATAAACGGAGTCACACAATATTTGGTCATTTGTACCTGGCTTTTTTCATTTAGTGTACTGTTTTTGAGATTCGTCCACATTACTGCAAGCCTCAGTACTTTATTCCTTTTTTATGGACAGATAATATTCGATGGGACGGAGAGGCCACATTCTGCTTATCTATCCATTGGTTGATGGATATTTGGGTTGTTTCCACCTTTTGGCTTTTGTAAATCGTTCTGAGCTATGAGCTATTGTGAATAGCTATGAACATTCACGTACAGGCATTTGTTTGAGTTCCTGTTTTCAATTCTTTGGGTCGACATCTGGGAGCGGAATTGCTAGGCACATGGTACTTGGCTCGCTTTTTGGCATAGCTTCAGCATGGCCTGTCCTTGGTTGTCGTGGGTGACAGGACTCCACTTCTTGCTGATGACTAGAAGTTTCTTCCCTGTCATGGGTTGCATGGAGAGTTTTCTTTTGAGTGTGACCATGCATTTAAAAATAATTAGTTATGCTTTCTTCAGCATTTTCTTGCATTTAGAATGGATGGGGTGTTGGCCAGGCTCATTTTTCCATCTTGCCTGGAAAGCCCTTGGATCTGAGTTGCTGAGTTGATTCGAATCTGTCCTGAATAGGGTGCGATTTTGCTGTACACTCCTTGGTACCTAGTAACCCCCACTGATGTCAACTTTCTGCACATTTACAGATTTGGATGTTGGTTCAGAGAAAATGGATGTATCTGGAAAGCATTTTTATTGGTGGAGACATAAGAGCACAACTTCCAGATGAGGCGAAGAAATTTGACAACATCGATAGAGTGTTCAAAAGGGCAAGTGAAGGCTTCAGTGTTAGTTGTGAAGGGACAGTGACTTGAGATGCCTTTGCTTTTGTGTTTGCATGGAGTATTGTCTTGACTAGAAGCTTCTGGATGTTTTCTGTCCTTATTTATGACCTTAATCTAGTTACTAAACATTTCTGTTTGACCTTTAGCTGCTGGCCTATGCCATGGAAACATTTTTAATGTTTTTTTTTTTTTTTTAACAAAAACCTTATTGACTTGTTTTAAAACTTTTGAAACTATAGGAAAGTGGAAAAATGTATCCCTCATGGTTCTGCCACCAGAATGGGACCAATTTAATATGTCAATATATTCCTCTTATATTCTTCCATGTGTATAGGTTTAAAAACACAATTATAATCATACCGTGCATAATTTTATATCTTATACTTTTATCTTAATATTATGAGAAACATTTCATATTATGTAACCCTCTGAGAATTTTTTAATGGTTTTATACAATATTTCAGTGAGTGGGTTGATATTAGTTTAGTCGATTATTCTCTAGTAATTTGACATTTTGCTTAAACAGAAATTCTTTGCTTTCATAAATGATATGTGGGTTTGTGCCTAATGCTCCTTCCTTATTTAGGATGAATATCTTAAGATAGATGGTTAGAAAGCAACTTGCTCATGAAAGGGTGTGCATGCTTTTTTTTATTTTGTGAGTTGGAGTCTCACTCTGACATCCAGGCTGGAGTCCAGTGGCATGATCATAGCTCACTGAAGCCTCAGCTTCACTTCTGGGCTCAAGTGAATCTCCCACCTCAGCCTCCCAAAGTGTTGGGATTACAGGTGTGTGCCACCGTGCCTGGCTTATTTTTTGATTGATTGATTGATTTTTTTGTGGAGACAGGGTCTCACTATGTTGTCCAGGCTGGTCTTAAACTCGTGGTTCAAGCAATCCTCCCACCTCAGCCTCTCACAGTGCTGGGATTGCAGGCCTGAACCACTGTGTCTGACCGGCGCGCACATTTTAAGTCCCTTCCAGAAAGTATTGTACCAGTCATGACTGCTGCTGGTAATTGTTATAACGACTGGGATTTTAACCCAGACCACCTTCCCTCAGAGCCTGGATATTTTATTACTTAGCTTTTTTTTTTTTTGAGTTGGAGTCTCACTCTGTCGCCCAGACTGGAGTGCAGTGGCCGCTCCCGACCACCGCAGCCTCGACCTGCTGGGCTCCGGCGATCCTTCCGCCTCAGCCTTCCGAGTAGCTGGAATTACAGGCGTGCGCTACCACGCCCGGCTGATTTTTTGATTTATTGTAGAGATGAGGTCTCGCTGGCCAGGCGGGTCTCGAACCTGCGGGCTCAGGCAATCCACTCACCTCAGCCTCCCAAAGTGTTGGGATTACAGGTGTGTGCCACCGTGCCTGGCTTATTTTTTGATTGATTGATTGATTTTTTTGTGGAGACAGGGTCTCACTATGTTGTCCAGGCTGGTCTTAAACTCGTGGTTCAAGCAATCCTCCCACCTCAGCCTCTCACAGTGCTGGGATTGCAGGCCTGAACCACTGTGTCTGACCGGCGCGCACATTTTAAGTCCCTTCCAGAAAGTATTGTACCAGTCATGACTGCTGCTGGTAATTGTTATAACGACTGGGATTTTAACCCAGACCACCTTCCCTCAGAGCCTGGATATTTTATTACTTAGCTTTTTTTTTTTTTGAGTTGGAGTCTCACTCTGTCGCCCAGACTGGAGTGCAGTGGCCGCTCCCGACCACCGCAGCCTCGACCTGCTGGGCTCCGGCGATCCTTCCGCCTCAGCCTTCCGAGTAGCTGGAATTACAGGCGTGCGCTACCACGCCCGGCTGATTTTTTGATTTATTGTAGAGATGAGGTCTCGCTGGCCAGGCGGGTCTCGAACCTGCGGGCTCAGGCAATCCACTCACCTCAGCCTCCCAAAGTGTTGGGATTACAGGTGTGTGCCACCGTGCCTGGCTTATTTTTTGATTGATTGATTGATTTTTTTGTGGAGACAGGGTCTCACTATGTTGTCCAGGCTGGTCTTAAACTCGTGGTTCAAGCAATCCTCCCACCTCAGCCTCTCACAGTGCTGGGATTGCAGGCCTGAACCACTGTGTCTGACCGGCGCGCACATTTTAAGTCCCTTCCAGAAAGTATTGTACCAGTCATGACTGCTGCTGGTAATTGTTATAACGACTGGGATTTTAACCCAGACCACCTTCCCTCAGAGCCTGGATATTTTATTACTTAGCTTTTTTTTTTTTTGAGTTGGAGTCTCACTCTGTCGCCCAGACTGGAGTGCAGTGGCCGCTCCCGACCACCGCAGCCTCGACCTGCTGGGCTCCGGCGATCCTTCCGCCTCAGCCTTCCGAGTAGCTGGAATTACAGGCGTGCGCTACCACGCCCGGCTGATTTTTTGATTTATTGTAGAGATGAGGTCTCGCTGGCCAGGCGGGTCTCGAACCTGCGGGCTCAGGCAATCCACTCACCTCAGCCTCCCAAAGGTGCGGGATTACAGGCTGAGCCACCGAGCCCGGCATAACTTTGTTGTTTTATTAGTCAATTCCAGGTGGCCAATTCATGTTTTGATCTCCTTGAAACAACTGCATAAGCACTTCTTAAAAAAACCTTAACAAAATTGCATAACGAAGATTGATTCATTATAGAAGTTTTTAGAAATTGCAGAAAAAGCCAAGAAAAAGAAAGAAAAGAAAAAACCCTACAATTCCCTCACCCAGGATAACCATTTTAACAGTTGAACATATATCTTTCCAGAATGTTTATTACTGTATAAACATATTCATTGAGATAGACAGTCTACAAAACAGGATCATTCTAATTAACTGACTCTTTTCGTTGAACAGTTTTGACCTATTTCGTAGCTGAGACAGCAGCAGGCAGGCACCACCGCATCCAGATAATTTTTTTTTTTTTTGTAGGGACGAGGTCTCGTTTTGTTGCCCAAGTTGGTCTGGAACTCCTGGGCTCAAGTCAAAGGGCTGGGATTACAGGCATGAGGCACCACACCCAGCCTTATTTCTTTCTTTTTTACGGCCATGATCAAGAGTGCTGTAGTGGAAAGTGTGCATAAAAATTGCTCACAGCAGACTTGCTTGATTTCCTTCATTCAGCAAACGTTGATTGAGTGCCTACTGTGTACAAGCACTGTTGTAGGAGGGTAGGACCCATCAGTGAAGAAAAGAGAAAAATCCCTTTCTTGTGCTGGCCTTCTTATGGGAAGATGGAGGGTGGGGGAATCAGAAATCTGTTATATGTAGTATATTCAAACGTGCTAAGGGTGTGCTTGTTTAAAATTGGATAGCTTTTGGCTGTGTGTGATGGCTCACACCTGTAATCACAGCACTTTCAGAGGCTGAGGCAAGAGGATTGCCAGAGGCCAGGAGTTCAAGTCCACCCTGGGCAATGTGGTGAGACCTCATCTCTACAATAAATCAAAAAGTTAACTGGGCGTGGTGGCACATGCTTGTAGTCCCAGCTACTTGGGAGGCAGAGGCAGAAGGATTGCCTGAGCCCAGCGGGTGGAGGCTGTGGTGGCCATGAGCAGGCCACTGTATTCCAGCCTGGGTGTCAGAGTGAGACTTTGACTCAGGCAAAAAAAAAAAAAAAATCAATTAAAAGGTGTTTTGGAATCCCCAGGAAGGGGATTCCATACAGATGCCAATTTCCCCTGGAGACATTTTTGCAGGGTCATAAAACAGTTGTGATTTTCTTTTTTATTGGTTATACCAGAATCAATTGGAAAGTAAACCACATTATGCAGGGTTAACAAAAACCCATCTGGTAAGACTTTGTGGGGCTTGACTCCCCAGACCCCTTAGTTAGGAATTTGGCAAGAAAGAGAGAAAAAAAAAAAGGTCAGAGTTTAGTCCTCACACGGGAAGGCGCCCCATCGCTTTAAAAAAATATCTTCAAAGGCGTTCAGAATGGCTTAGTAGTATCATGGGTTCTAGCAGGTGGAGGCTGCGGTGGCTGTGAGCGTGCCCCTGCCCTCCAGTCTGAGCGACAGAGTGAGACTCCAACTCAAAAAAACAAAAAGAAAACCCCAAACACGGATAGCTTTTGCCCCAGGGGTCCCCCCGGAGGCCATGGCCCCAGGCAGCTTGTCGGCTTCTTCCCCCGTTGGGCCGGGCCTGCCCAGCGCCCTTCCCGGGAAGGAGAACTCGCCTCCGTGTCCCACTTGTGACAGCGCCCTCTGCCCTTGTCCAGATCATGGGCGAGACCTTGAAGGACCCGGTGATCAAGCGGTGCTGCGAAGTCCCCAACCGCCTGGGCGACCTGCAGAACATCAGCGAGGGCCTGGAGAAGTGCCAGAAGAGCCTGAACGACTACCTGGACTCCAAGAGGAACGCCTTCCCACGGTTCTTCTTCATCTCCGACGACGAGCTGC
The DNA here is from genome assembly GCF_000164805.1 of Carlito syrichta. Taxonomy (NCBI): domain Eukaryota; kingdom Metazoa; phylum Chordata; class Mammalia; order Primates; family Tarsiidae; genus Carlito; species Carlito syrichta. The sequence continues at coordinate 112,520 of NW_007247051.1, read as the reverse complement.
TCAGCATCCTGGGCAACAGCGACCCGCTGTGCGTGCAGGAGCACGTGATCAAGGTCAGCTGGGCTCTGCACTTCTCCCTGGGGTCTCCCGGTGGGTGAGGGGGCGGTTCATGGGGGAAAGGTGGTGACTCGCTGCTGGAATTCTGCCTCAAGCAGGAACCTGATGATGTTCACTTCATCTGTGATTACGCCAGACTCTCCTTTTTTTTTTTTGTAGCCAGGGTGTCTCTCTGTCACCCAGGCTGGAGTGCAGTGGCACCATCACAGCTCACCGCAGCCTTGACCTGCTGGGCTCAGGTGATCCTTTCGCCTCAGCCTTCTAAGTAGGAAGGCTATTGTTTGTTTTTTTTTTTTTTTAAGGAAGGCTGCTAGAGAATTAATGGGCACTTCTTGTTGGTAGTGTAATTGATAGAATCAGAGATGACTAAGAGTTTTAAGTCTTAGTGGCAAAATATTTGAAAATCTTTTCGCCTTTCACAGACGAATATAACAGTGGTTAATGCACCCTGTGTTCTACATCTGGTAAAGAATTAATGGGTCGGGCGTGGTGGCTCAATCCTGTAATCCCAGCACTTTGGGAAACTGAGGTGAGAGGATTGCTTGAGCCCATAGGTTCGAGAACTGCCTGGGCAACTTGGTGAGACATCATCTCTACAATAAATCAAAAAATTAGCCGGGCATGGTGGCACGTGCCTGTAGTTTCAGCTACTTGGAAGGCTGAGGCGGAAGGATCGCCAGAGCCCAGCAGGTCGAGGGTGCAGTAACTGTGAGCTTGCCGCTGCACTCCAGGCTGGGTGGTGGAATGAGACTCCAACTCAGGAAAAAAAAAATTAATAATAATGAAGGCAGATCAAGTTGAAGGAACTCAAGGATAAAGATGTGGGATTATGTGTTGTAATAGCAAGTGACACATTTTAATATCACTTTCTTAAATAAAAAGGCTACCAATCTGGGGGGGAAAAAGCAGCCTGTGGGTCAGGCGTGGTGATTTGCGCCTATAATCCCAGCCCTTTGGGAGGCCAAGGCGTGAGAATCACTTGAGCCCAGGAGTTCAAGACCAGCCTGGGCAACTTAGCGAGATCTCGTCTCTACAGAAAATTTTAAAATTAGCCAGGTGTGGTGGGGGCATACCTGTCATTCCAGCTACTTGGAAGGCTGAGGCAGAAGGATCGCCTGAGCCCAGCAGGTCGAGGCTGTGGTGGCTGTGAGCGTGCCCCTGCACTCCAGCCTGGGGGGCAGAGTAAGACTCCAACATAAAAAAAAAAAAATCTAGCGGACTGCCTTTTTATTCCAGAGCTCAGGGGAGGTATCGCAGGGTTGCCTCTCCTGCTGTTTTGCAGATGTATGACAACATAGCATTGCTGCGGTTCAGTGACGGGGACAGTGGGGAAAAGCTGGTGTCCGCAATGATTTCAGCCGAGGGGGAGGTCATGGAGTTTCGGAGGATCATCCGGGCCGAGGGGCGGGTGGAGGACTGGATGACGGCAGTCTTGAACCAGATGCGAAGAACCAACAGGCTGATCACCAAGGAGGCTGTGTTCAGGTACTGCGAGGACAGAAGCAGGTACGTTGAGAGCATGTGCGCATGTGTGGCTCTGGCCTATCGTCGTCATCGCAGATTAAGTTAAAGGGTTTGGCCCACGTTCCGGGTGAGGCTTTCCTCTTCTTGCAATAGCGAATCAGCCAACAGAGAGTTGTTTTGGAATGATCGCCTAGGGCACTGCTTCTCAAAGTGTGTTCCCTGCTGACACAGGGCCCCTGGGAGCTTGTTAGAGATGCAGGTTCTCTAGCCGGGGTCGGTGGCTCAGTCTATAATCCCACGCTTTGGGAGGCCGAGGTGAGTGGATTGCCTGAAACTGCGGGTTCGAGACCCGCCTGGGCAACTTGGCAAGATCTCATCTCTACAATAAATCAAAAACTAGCCGGGTATGGTAGTGCGCGCCTGTCGTTCCAGCTACCTGGAAGGCTGAGGCGAAGGATTGCTGGAGCCCAGCAGATCGAGGCTGCGGTGGCCGGGAGCGGCCACTGCACTC
>NW_007247051.1:77682-110461 GCF_000164805.1 Carlito syrichta | reverse complement strand
CTCAAAAAAAAAAAAAAAAAAAGAGATGCAGGTTCTCAGGCCCCATCCCGCGCCTGCGCATCAGAACTCTGCAGATGAGACTTGGGAATCGGTGTTTCTACCAGTCTCCCAGAAGATTTCCAGCATGTCCAAGCACGAGAACCACTGACTTGGTGAACCCACAGAAGCCAGGTGTCCTGTAGGAGTGGTTGTGTGTATGTAAAATTGTTCCTAAAATAAGTAATGAAGGCCAGGCACGGTGACTCACGCCTGTAATCCCGGCACTTTGGGAGGCAGAGGTGAGAGGATTGCCTGAGTCCAGGGTTTCGAGACCAGCCTGGGCAACATGGTGAGACCTCTTCTCTACAATAAATAAATAAATAAAAATTAGCTGGGCATGGTGGCTCAAGCCTGTACTTCCAGCTACTTAATAGACTGAGGCAGAAGGATCGCCTGAGTCCTAAAGGTCAAGACTGTGGTGGCTGTGAGTATGCCATTGCACTGCAGCCTGGGTGACAGAGGGAGACTCTGACTCAACAAAACAAAACAAAACAAAACAAACAAAACAAAAAATGTATATATATAATGAATTGCAATCATTTCTTGATTTTTGTGACCAGAGAGACTTCAGGGTGTCACCTGAGCCATGCCTGCTCCTAGTAGCTAAGTGCACAGTTGAACTCAAAATACATAAAGAGTCTTTGGAAAACTTGTTCTCTCAGATTTAGGTGGGAATCCAGTAAAGTTATAGTATATTTGACAGGTCCTTTATACAGACATAAAGTCTTTATTGTTATCATCAGACCACTGTCCTCTTGATTTTATACACTTTTTGATTTTGCAAAGTGAAAACATCTATTTAAAAATGAATTATTAGTACTCCCAGTGCTTTGGGAAGCTGGGAGGGGAATCACTTGAGGCCAGGAGTTTGAGACCAACCTGTGCAATACAGGGAGACCCTGTCTTCACAAAAATATAAAAAGGAAAAAAAAAGGTGGGCATAGTGGTATGTGCCTGTAGTTCCAGCTTCTTGGGAGGCTGAGGCAGAAGGATTTCTCGAGCCCAGGAGTTCAAGGCTACAGTGAGCTATGATCACACCACTTCTCTCTAGTGAGAGAGACCCTGTCTCTAAAAAATGAAATAAAAAAGAAGTGATTAGAGAACAGCATAATATTGATATAATCATGACCCTACTGTTCCTGAGGTACTGTGGCATATCAAAAATTTGTTTGCATTTTTATGTAATTAGGTGTATGTAGATATATTCAGGGGTATGCTGAGGAACTGACTGCCTGGAAAAAATGTTAAAGCTTTGGTTTAGAGCAGGGGTGTCCAACCTTTCAGCATCCCTGGCTTCCAAGTAAAGAGGAATTGTCTTGGGCTACACATAAACCATATAATATAGTTAGTGTATATACACCTAAGACTTCTTCTTTAAAAATATTTTTTAATTATAAAGTTTAGAAAAAGCCGGGCTCGGAGGCTCAGCCTGTAATCTCGCGCCTTTGGGAGGTTGAGGTGAGGGGATTGCCTGAGCCCGCGGGTTCGAGACCCGCCTGGGCAGCGAGACCTCATCTCTACAATAGATCAAAAAATCAGCCGGGCGTGGTAGCATGCGCTTGTAATTCCATCTACTGGGAAGGCTGAGGCGGAAGGATCGCTGGAGCCCAGCAGATCGAGGCTGCAGTGGCCGGAAGCATCCACTGCACTCCATTCTGGGCGACAGAGTGAGACTCCAACTCAAAAAAAAAAAAAAAAAAGTTTAGAAAAATGAGAACAAAACTAGTGGGAAATTTGACTGTGTTTCTGTAAAACTAATGTATCAATGTCAGGTTTTGATACCCAGTGGTATCCAGCTACTTGGGAGGCTGAGGCAGGAGGAGTGTCTGAGCCCAGGTGGTGGAGGATATGGTGAGCTGTGATCATGCCACTGCACTCCAACTTGGGTGACAGACTGAGACCCTGACTCAAAATTAAAAAAAAAAATGAGAAAAGTAAGGTTCAGGGTAACTTGTATCACATGATACATTTTTGAAGAAACAAAGACTACAACCCGTGTTCCCAATATGTCTATATGTAATTGATTAGGTTTGGGTGACAGTGGGTGACACTCAGGAAGCTGTAACAGGGCTGGAAACCTGGGCAGTGTGGTCAGAGGTTATGAAAGTCTTTGTTGGAGTTTTTTTACTCACAAGGAACCCATGATACTACTAAGTCATTCTGAACCCCTTTGAAGATTTTTTTTTTTTTTTTGAGTTGGAGGCTCACTCGCCCAGGCTGGAGGGCAGTGGCATGCTCACAAGCCACCCCAGCGTCAACCTGCTAGGCTCAGGTGGCCCTTCCATCTCAGCCTTCCAAGCAGCTGGAACTACAGGCACATGCTATCACACCCAGCTAATTTTGATTTATTGTAGGGACGAGGCTCACCCCTGGACTCAGACAATCGTCTCGCCTTGGCCTCCCAGGGTGCTGGGATGATAGGCTTAAGCCACTGCGCCCGGCGAATGTTTTTTAAAAGTGATCTGACACCTTCCCGTGTGAGGACTAAACTCTGACTTTTTTTGTCCTTCTTGCCAAATATCTAACTAAGGGGTCTGGGGAGTCACACCCCACAATGTCTCACTAGACAGGCTTTTATTAACCCTATATAATGTGGTTTACTTTCCAACTCATTCTGGTATAACATGGCATGACAGATAAAGAAGGAAATCAAAACTATTTTATGACCCTACAAAAAAAAGTCTGGGGAAACTTGCATCTGTGTAGAATCCCCTTCCTGGGGACTCGTAGGCACCTTTTAATAGTTTTTTTTTTTTTGGTGAGTCAAGGTCCCACTCTGTTGCCCAGGCTGGAGTTCAGTGGCTACCAAAGCCTTGACCTTCTGGGCTCAGGTGATCCTTCTGCCTCAGCCTCCCAAGTAGCTGGGACTACAGGCATGTGCCACCATGCCCAGCTAATTTTTTGATTTATTGTAGAGACGAGGTTGCGCCATGTTGCCCAGGCTGGCCTTGAACCCTTGGGCTCAGGCAATCCTCTCGCCTCCCCCTCCCAAAGTGCTGGGATGACAGCATCCGTGCCCGGCCCCAGGTGCCTTTAAAGACACTTACTACTTATTCTCTCTGAAGCTTGCTATTTAGAGGCTTCATCTTTGGATCAAAAACCTTGACGTGCCCAGCCCTCTCCATCTTAAACCAGCCTTTCTTTTACTAATTTCAAAATTCTTTAAACAGAGCTCAAGCCTTTCTACCAATTGCAGTAAAAAAACCTTTGACTTCATCTATGAGACCTGCAAGCCACCTCCCTCCACCCCCTCCCTGGGAGATGCCCTATCTTCCTTCCCAGGCTGAACCAATGCGAATCTCACATGTATTGATTTACGTTTTGCCTGTCACCTCTGTCTCCCTAAAAATGCATGAAGCCAAGCTATAATTCAACGATTCTGAGCACATGTTTCCAGAAGCTTCTGGGACTGTGCCCCGTGCCTAGGTCACTCACATTTGGCTTATACTAAACCCCTTTTGAAATATTGTTCAGAGTTTGGTATCTTTCGTCAATATGTCCAGTCAGGTACCTACAACTTTTTTTTTTGGTGGGGGTGTGTCGATGGCCTGGCATTTCACTACCTCATCAGAGGAGTCCCACTGACAGTTGCTTAACCTAAACCTTGTCCTTTGCTTTCCCTCTTCCAGGTCAAAGCAATAAGTGCCTCACGGGGCTGATGTGGTACTAGCCCCTGATGGGTCAGAATCTCAAAGGTGCTCTTTCTGCAGAGTCGACTGGATGCTCCTGTACCAGGGTATGGTAGTGCTGGCCGCCAGCCAGGTGTGGTGGACCTGGGAGGTGGAGGACGTCTTCCGCAAAGTGCAGGGAGGCCAGAAGCAGGCCATGAAGAACTACGGCAAGAAAATGCACCAGCAGATCGATGAGCTGGTCACGCGCATAACCATGCCCCTGAGCAAAAACGACAGGAAGAAATACAACACGGTGCTCATCATCGACGTGCACGCCAGAGACATCGTGGACTCTCTCATAAGAGGCAGGTGAGTGTCTGCCCAGGGCCCCGCATTTCAGAGGGGGCCCTTTGTCGCTCTCCGGCCCCCCCAACCATCTCCCTGGGACACATTCCTCGCCGTGCAGCATCCTCGAGGCCAGGGAGTTCGAGTGGGAAAGCCAGCTGCGGTTCTACTGGGACCGAGAGCCCGACGAGCTGAACATCCGCCAGTGCACGGGGACCTTTGGCTACGGCTACGAGTATATGGGCCTGAATGGGAGGCTGGTCATCACGCCCCTCACGGACCGGATCTACCTGACACTCACCCAGGTGACTGCCAGCCCGGCACCTGCCGTTGCCACTTGCCTTGGGACTGGGTGTTTCTCCCTGAGCGCGACTGGGTGATGGAAGTAGCAAGGGAGATCATTGCTTTGAAATCTCTTAAAGGTTTTCCATCTGGGATATGACCCGAGTGTCACCATTTGGGATCAGGATGTAAGCGTCCTCAGGACAGGCGCCAAACACAATTGATGGGAGGGTCAGTAGATGCCAATGGAAAAATGCAGAAATGTCACAGATGGTGACTGTCAGAGAGGGTGTGTGTGCCATGTTTTTGCATGTCTTGTGACAGCTTTTTTTCTGGATTGTCTGTTCAAGGGAACAGCCTTAGACAGTAGAGGTAGCGTCTTCCTCTGGGACAGAGGGAAGATTTGCTTGTTGTCTAGGATAATGAAGATAAGACTCTGTCCAGGCAGAGTTTGGGTAGGTTTGCAAGGATCCCAAGACTGCTTATGGGATGGGTGGTTTTTGGCGTACGATAGTCTCAAACTCCCGGGCTCAAGGATCCTCTTGCCTCAGCCTCCTGAGTAGCTGGGATGACAGGTGTGAACCACCATGTCCAACTAGCTTAATGGTTTCCTAAACTCATGTTCCTCGGCTATGACTCGTACCCACTGTGGGTGCAACGTACACCCTGGCCTGTCTCCATATCCCTTCCTGTGGGACTTGGGGGAATGGGGGCAAAGGGGCTGAGTGAGAACGGGAGGCCCATTCAGTCTCCTGTGCTGTGAGTGATAAAGTCCTTGTTTTTGAAAAAAGAGTGTAAACTTTTCTGTATTAGTCAGAATACTCCAGAGAAACAGACCTGATAGGACCTCTCTCCCCACACCTAGATATTACCTAGATGGATATCTAGGAAGAGATTTATCATGAAGTATCCACTCACCTGATTACAGAAACTGATTAGTCCCATAATCTTCTGTCTGCAAGCCAGAGAACCAGGAAAGGCATGGGGGTGGTTGGAAGGTCTGGCAGCCAGCAGTGTAGACCCCAGTCTGGGTCTGAAGGCCTGAGAGCCAGGAGTGTCAAGAGTGGAAGCCTGATGTCCTAGCTCAAGCAGTCAGGCAGTTAATTCACTGTCTTCCATCTTTTTTTTTTTTGTCAGGGTCTTACTCTGTCACACAGCTCGCCACAGTCTGGAATTCCTGGGCTCAGGCGATCCTCCTACCTCAGCCTCCCGAGCAGCTGGGTCTACAGGTGTGCGCTACTACGCCTGGTTAATTTTTTGATTTTTCGTAGAGACGAGGTCTCCCTATGTTGCCCAGGCTGGTCTCAAACTCCTGGCCGCAAGCGGTCTTCCCACCCTGGTCTCCCAAAGTGCTGGGATTGCAGGCGTGAGCCCCTGTGCCGGGACCCTCATCTTTTCTAGTTCTAGTCAGGCTTCAGCGGTTTGGATGATAGCCACCCAAGTATACTCAACCCACAAGCAATTCAAATGTGACTCTCTCCCTAAATGCCCTGCAGACACACCCAGAAATCATGCTTAGCCAGCTATCTGGGCATCTTGTGGCCCAGACAAGCTGACTCATGAAATTAACCACCACCATCTCGCACCTGCTGTCCCAGGGATGCATTTGGAAATGACACCTGCTTCCTTCTGTGCATCAGAAAACACATCTTTTGCATCTGGCTTATCACAGGCACTGTCCATGTACCTGGGTGGGGCCCCTGCTGGCCCAGCAGGTACCGGCAAAACTGAGACCACCAAGGACCTCGCCAAAGCCTTGGGTTTGCTCTGTGTCGTGACCAACTGCGGTGAAGGCATGGATTACAAAGTAAGGCCCTGCTGTCGTTTCGGCGCTGTCTCATTAGGCAGAGTGCTTAGAGCGGGACGTGGCATTTCACCTCTTAGTCTTCTGTGAAATGACATGGTGACAGCTGGAAGAATACAGTAGAAAAGCTTTCACCACCACAGCCTCAGAAACTGAAATGTGTCTGCTTAAAGATTTCGCTTTGTGAGTGACCTGTAGAACAAGAGTCCCAAACTTAATAGCCTACCAGGGTCAGGTAGATAGGTAATGAGTAAAGCAGCCTGCAGAGACAATAGAGAGGGGTGGGATCTGTGGCCAAACGGAGAGCAACACTGTCTAAAGAGGGCGCCACTGTTTGACTTTGACTAATTGTCACTTCTTGGGAAAGTGGACCCAGTGCGGCTCAATTTTCCCCACATTTCAAGAGAAGCCAGAAATCTGGAGTCTTACACCAAAAAATCTTGATTTGTAAAGTCCGGGGCGGGAGCCGGCCCGTGTGAAGCCTTGGCAATCTTGCCAGAAAGACCCGTTAGTGGGGTGGCTGGCGGGCTGCTTCTCTGCCTTAGCCACCGATCTCATTGTTTGCTTTAATTTGGAAAATGTGTTCCTTGAATGTGATGCTTGCAGTTTAGAGATGATGACACTTCTCGCCTTCTAGGCTGTGGGGAAGATTTTCTCTGGCCTCGCCCAGTGTGGGGCGTGGGGCTGTTTTGATGAGTTTAACCGCATCGACGCCTCTGTGCTCTCCGTGATCTCATCTCAGATCCATACGATCCGGAATGCTCTGATCCATCAGCTGACCAAGTTCCAGGTGAAAGCACCCTGTCCCCAGACACCCCCCCTGAAACCGCAGATGAGGGCGGGGGGAGGGATTGTCTTTTCAGAACAGGCTTCCTGTGGAAGAAGATCTGTTGGACTTCTGTTTTCCAGTTGAGATGGTCGGGTTTCCCCAAATTATCATCCTTGATGACGGAGGATTGTAATGGTCCAAGAGCTTCAAACGCATCCCAGACCTAGAACCAGTCGTTGCAGACAGGTGGGGTGGTGCTTCCAAAGAAGTGATGTGCAGGCCCCCTAGAAGGGGGGAAAACCCACATTCTTGGTGACTTCCCAAGTTTGAGAAAACCCGACTTAGAAAGTCCGTGTTCCAGCCAACCAGATTATTACAGTGAGCAGGACATTTTGCCCTCATGCCTTGTAAACGTATGGCATTATAACGAGTGGGATTTTAAAGGCTGTTATCAAAGCCAGGCTTGGTGGCTCAGCTTGTGATCCCGCACCTTTGGGAGGCTGAGGTGAGTGGATTGCCTGAGCCCGCGCGTTCGAGACCCGCCTGGGCAGCGAGACCTCATCTCTACAATCAATCAAAATATTAGCTGGGCGTGGTAGCGCGCGCCTGTCATTCCGGCTACTCGGAAGGCTGAGGTGGAAGGATCGCCGGAGCCCAGCAGGTCGAGGCTGCGGTGGCCGGGAGCGGCCACTGCACTCCGGTCTGGGCGACCGAGTGAGACTCCAACTCAAAAAAATAAAAATAAAATAAAAATAAAAAATAAAGGTTGTTATCAAAGTAAGAAGGCAAAATTTTTAAAAAAATGAGAATTCACCAATCTCCTCCCTGTCCAAGGATATGCTTGCAAACTCGAGTTTGAGCAGTCTGCGTCAAATTACATCAGATTAAGCGGGACCAGAATTTGGAGAAACACCATCTTACTAGATAGATGATTCAGGTAGCCCAGAAGTGGGTTATCTGATGACACAGGACAGCATGGCTGGGCCATTTCCCCACACTGGGACCCTCTGTGCTCCCTACGTCCCGCTGCCCCTCCTGCCTCTGTCCTCACCCCTGTGTGCCCTGCAAACTCGTCACCTTGTGCCACTCACTCTGCAGTCACACCATGTCCTGTGACATCACGTGTGTCCTCATCTGCCTGGAATTGTCCCTTCTCTTCCTTTACCTGAAAACTCCTACACTTCCTCCAGAGCCCCATTGGGAGGTTCAGGATCAAAATTCAGCTTGGACTGGTGGTCCTGGCATCCTGCCTGCTTTCTCCCCAGACCTCGGCCGGGGGTCACTGTCAGAAGATTGTATACACTAGATACTGTTAAATATGCTCAGAATTCCAGTAAAGGTTCCGGACAGATTGTCTCTCAGTTAGTTCTTCCGAACTATTTTAGGGTTGAGCTGACTGTCCCTATGGGAGGGGAAATTGAACCCCTGCGGTGTGTAGTTCCCGGAAAGAGCATCTGGGCCTCTCATGGGACCCCGAGGAGGGATGAGGATGGGCTTAGGGCAGACTTGAGAGACAGACGGTAGCCTCGTTTGGGGGAAAGCGTCAGCTATCTGCTGGGCTGCCCTCTTGTCAGTGATGTAGCCTGGGCCTCCTAAAAATGGAAACTTCTGTCCTCTGCCTATCCGGCAAACAACCAAAAGAAAAGTGAAATTTTAGTTGACAGAAAAGTTCACTGGGACTTCGGCTAAAGAGGCTAAGAATATGGGGATTTCTGCAGTTTGTTGGTACTTGGGGCAACTTGAGAATTGAAGACTGGCTTCTTTTTCTTTTCTCTATCTCTTTTTTTGAATAGGAGTCTCACTCTGTTGCCCAGACTGGATAGTGTGGCATGCTCACTGCCACCGCAGCCTCGATCTGCGCTGGGCTCAGGCGATCCTTCTGCCTCTTCCTTCCAAGTAGCTAGAACTATCTTTTTTTTTTTTTTTTTTTGAGTTGGGTCTCACTCTGTTGCCCAGGCTGGAGTGCAGTGGCATGCACTTACCACAGCGTCCACTTGCTGGGCTCAGGCGATCCTTCTGCCTCAGCTTCCCAAGTAGCTGGAACTACAGGTGTGTGCCACCATGCCCGGCTGATTTTTTGATATACAGAGATGAAGTCTCCCCATGTTGCCTATGCTGGTCTGCAACCCCTGGGCTCAGGCAATCCTCTCAGCTCTGCCTCCCAAAGGGCCGGGATGACAGGTGTGAGCCACTGTGCCCCGCTAAGTCTGGCTTCTTGAAGGATGCCGAGGTGGGATTCTTTAGGGAGGGTGGACTACATTAAGTCCAGGCACCCAGGCGGGGTGGGCTGGGGAAGGTCCGGAGGGCATGAGGGAGGGAAACTGTGTGCAGGACGGGACTGGGTGCTCTCACCTGTGCCATCTCATCCAGTCACCACGACGTGCAGAAGAGGAAACCAAGACCCAGAGAGGTCCAGTGCCCTGTGGGGGGGGGGTCACACAGTGCCTTGCATCAGCCCTGGGCTGCGGGCTTTCCGGACCTCGGCCGCTTGGTTCAGACCAGAGGGTGGGGGGTCAGCCTTAGGGGAGGAGAAGAGGTCTACACTTGGCACCTGGGAAGAGAAAGACAAACGGCAGCCCCCGCCTCGCACCATGAGAATAACGCCCCGCGGGCCGCCCAGGCCTCCTCTCCTGGGGCGGCGGCCGCGTGACCCCACCGCTTTTCCCTCTCACCCTCCAGTTCGAAGGGCAGGAGATCTCCCTGGATTCGCGAATGGGGATCTTCATCACCATGAACCCCGGCTACGCGGGCCGCACGGAGCTGCCCGAGTCGGTGAAGGCGCTGTTCCGCCCGGTGGTGGTGATTGTGCCCGACATGCAGCAGATCTGCGAGATCATGCTGTTCTCCGAGGGCTTCCTGTGGGCCAAGGTGGGGCCCGGCTGCTGGACCTGCTTCCGGCCAGGGGCGTGGGACTCGTGTGGGCTGCGGGACTCTTGAACACGTGTCGCCTTGTTTGTCTCCTCCCTGCCTCCCTACCTTTAAAAACAATTTTTAAAAAAATTAAAACAAATGTTTTTCAGAGTTAGAGTCTCACTGTCACCCAGGCTGGTCACGGCCACTGCAGCCTCAATCTGCTGGGCTCCAGAGATCCTTCCGCCTCAGTCTTCCAAGGAGCTGGAACTACAGGCGCGCGCGCTACCACGCCCAGCTCATTTTTTTTGATTTATTGTAGAGACGAGGTCTTACCATGTTGTCCTGGCTGATCTCGAATCCCTGGGCTCAGGCAATCCTCTCGCCTCTGTCTCTCAAAGTGCTGGGAATACAGGCGCGAGCCACCGCACCTGGCCTTGCCTCACCTTTTTTTAAGTTATAAGTTTCAATTTGGGAATAATTTAAGTTGCACAAGAGGTTGCAACAATAGTCACACTGTGTCCCCTTCCCCACGAGAGTGTCTTACATAGCCACAGTTCATCATCACAACCAGGAAACTGACGCTGGTACAAATGCCATTAACTCAGCTATGCACTTCATTTGGATTCTACCAGGTTTCACACTCTCTCTCTCTGGTGGGTGCATGTAGTGCTATGACTTTTCTTTTTTTTTTTTTTTTTAGTTGGAGGTCTCGCTCTGTCGCCCAGGCTGGAGTGCAGTGGCAGTGCACTGCAGTGCTCACTGCAGCTTCAACCTCCTGAGCTCAGGCGGTTCTCCCGCCTAAGCTTCCTGAATAGCTGGGACTACAGGCGCACACCACCACACCTGGCTAATTTTTTAAATTTTCTGTAGAGACGAGGTCTTGCTGTGTTGCCCAGGCTGACCTTGAATTCCTGAGCTCAAGCGATCCTCCCTCCTTGACCTCCCAAATGCTGGGATGACTTGTGTGAACCACCATGTCCGGCCAGTTCTATATTTTAATACATGAGGATGGGAGTTACTGTCACTGCTCTCAGGACACGGAACTGTCCCATCACCACAAAGAAACTCCCTCATGTTACCCCATCATGGTCATACCCTCCCCTCAATCCTTCCTCCTGGCAACCCTGATCTATTCTCCAGTTACTAAAATTTTATCACTGAGAATGTTCTATCCCTGGAGACATACAATATGCAACCTTTTGAGATAAGCTTCTTTCACTTCTCATGCCCTTGAGAATATGTGGATTTAAAAAAACCTTTTATAGATAACTGTCATCCTCTTTTAAAATGTCTTTAAAAAGTACACATAGATCTTTCCAGAAGGTTCTGGAAAGAGTACAAAATAGAGGATGCTTTTAACATAAAGGGTTGTTACATTGCTTTTCTGCAATATATATTTTATTGACAGCACTTACTGTCTATTACACCATCAGGATTTTTGAGATAATGTGATGAGATTGCTTGTTTAGTTTCTTTTTGTTTTTTTTTTTTGAGTTGGAGTCTCACTCTGTCGCCCAGACTAGAATGCAGTGGCACACTTCTGGTCACCGCAGCCTCGACCTGCTGGGCTCTGGCGATCCTTCTGCCTCAGCCTTCCAAGTAGCCGGAATTACAGGCACACACTACCACACCTAGCTAATTTTTGATATATTGTAGAGACGAGGTCTCGCCAAGTTGCACTGGCGGGTCTGCTTGTTTTTTTGTTTTGTTTTTTTTTTTGAGTTGGAGTCTCACTCTGTCGCCCAGACTGGAGTGCAGTGGCCGCTCCCGGCCACCGCAGCCTCGACCTGCTGGGCTCTGGCGATCCTTCCGCCTCAGCCTTCCAAGTAGCCGGAATTACAGGCATGCGCTACCACGCCCGGCTGATTTTTTGATTTATTGTAGAGATGAGGTCTTGCCAAGTTGCCCAGGCGGGTCTCGAACCCGCGGGCTCAGGCAATCCACTCACCTTAGCCTCCCAAAGGCGCGGGATTACAGGCTGAGCCACCGAGCCCGGCTTGTTTAGTTTTTATGACTAAAATTCCCTCGCCTGCCTTAGGGACCAGTGGGGTTTTACATTCTTGACATAGTCTGGGCTACTGACTTGTCCTCAAAAGCAGTGGCAGCTTTAATAGTAGGGTTAGGTTTCAGTCAGAATAAGCAAGAAGCATATTTTTCGAGCATGAGGGCTGCAATGGGTTCTGTTCTTTAAGGCGGGTAAGTTTTTCCCCAGCTTTTTAAGAAAGTCATCAGGTCTTGGTAAGCCAGATGTTCTTTCGAGTTAGTGTTTTCTTGTCCACAGTTAAAACTGAGGACCCACCCTGGTATTTCTGAAAGTTAGTAATGAGTGTTGCTTACTTACAGAGCGGCTGCACTGGAATGTCTGTAGTCATTTTCTTGCATCTGTATCGTGACGTTCTGTGCTTTCTCATTATCTTACTGTATTTTTAAAAAATGATCCTCCATCCAATAGACTCTGGCCAAAAAGATGACTGTCCTGTATAAGCTGGCCCGGGAGCAGCTCTCCAAGCAGCACCATTATGATTTTGGACTCAGAGCCCTGAAATCGGTGCTGGTGATGGCTGGTGAGCTGAAGAGAGGCTCCCCTGACCTTCAGGAGGTAAGGGCCATGTGCTGGGACCTTCTTTGGCCTCCTTTGACTCACAAGCATTGAGTCGATGCTGGGAGGGAGGTGATGGGTATAGTACGGTTCTTGACTGGAAGTTTCACGTCTTAGCTTTCACTTCACGTAGGGTTTTGCCCTACTTTGGTTTCCTACCCGTCTTATTGTTTACTTCTAATCAGACATTGCCTGAAGGTCAAGTTCAATGTCTTCACTGCAGTAGCAAAATGTATGATGCTTCAATAGTAAGAGTCAATCTGTCATCTAAGAATGGTAGGGTGGATGGGTAGGGACAAACTAAATTCTCATGAAATTGTGCATGTGAGTTTTTACTTTCTCTCTGCAACAAAAGAGAGGGGGGCAATTATTATTGTTTTTGCACAGAATTGGCACGAAAGTTCAAGTTCAGTCCCTCCATCTCTGGAACTTTTCACCTTGTAAAACTGTTTCATGAGCAATAGGCCCACTATTTCCCTAGTGACTGTACTCACAGAATTTTACATCTTATTTGATTTTTATTTTTATGTAAAATTTTACATTTCACTTTTATTGACTTCATTTTTGATGTTTATTTTCATATAAAATTTTAATATACAAATATATAAACATTTAAAATTACATGTAATTTCTCCATATATTTATTATATATTTGTACATTAAATACCAGTGGTATCAAAAAATGTACACACATTTTAAGAGATGTTTGCCCTATCAGAAGTGCCTAGGCCAGGATTGATTGCTCAGTCTGTAACCCCAGCACTTTGGGAGGCTGAGGCAAGTGGATTGCCGAAACCTGCAGGTTTGAGGCCAGTCCGGGCAACTTGGTGAGACCACGTCTCTACAATAAATAAAAAATTAGCTGGGCATGGTAGCTTGTGCCTGTAGTTCCGGCTACTTGGAGGACTGAAGTGGAAGGATCACCTGAGCCCAGCAGGTCAAGGCTGGGGTGGCTGTGAACGTGCCACTGCACTCTAGCCTGGGCGACAGAGTGAGACTCACTCAAAAAAAAAAAAAAAAAGTGTCTGGATGCTGACAATGCAGAAGTCAAGTTATTGGTATATGCTGAGTATTACAATTTTTTTCATTTTTTTATTTTTTGAGTTGGAGTCTTACTCTGTCGCCCATGCTGCAGTGCAGTGGCATGCTCATGGCCATCCCAGTGTCGACCTGCTGGGCTCAGATGATCCTTCTGCCTCAGGCTTCCAAGTAGCTGGAACTACAGGCATGTGCCACCATGCCTGGCTAATTTTTTTAATTTATTGTAGAGATGAGGTCTCACCAAGCTGCCCAGGCTGGTCTTGAACCCATGGGCTCAGGCAATCCTCTCACCTCAGCCTGAGTACTACAATTTTAATACCGTTTCTTTCTTTCTTAAGATGTATACATTTTTTGGCATCCTCTGTATATGTAAACATTAAAAAAAAATACAAGCTTTACATACGAATTTCATTTTGTATTTCTTTTCTTTTCTTTTTTTTTTTTTTTGAGTTGGAGTCTCCCTCTGTCACCCAGACTTGAGTGCAGTGGCCGCTCCCGGCCACCGCAGCCTCTACCTGCTGGGCTCCAGCGATCCTTCTGCCTCGGCCTTCCAAGTAGCTGCAACTACAGGCGCGTGCTACCACACCCGGCTAATTTTTGATTTATTGTAGAGATGCAGTCTCGCCAAGTTGCCCAGGCGGGTCTTGAACCGCGGGCTCAGGCAATCCACTCACCTCAGCCTCCCAAAATGCAAGATTACAGGCTGAGCCACCGAGCCCGGCTCATTTTGTATTTCATAAGAGGTTTCCAGACAACAACTTAGTCTCTCCAGAAATCTCTTGCAAACGTCCGTGTTTCGTTGCGTCCAGGATGTGGTGCTGATGCGGGCCCTGCGTGACATGAACCTGCCCAAGTTTGTGTTTGAAGACGTCCCTCTCTTCCTGGGCTTGATTTCTGACCTGTTCCCTGGGCTCGACTGCCCTCGTGTCCGCTACCCCAATTTCAACGATGCCGTGGAACAGGTCCTGGAGGAGAGTGGCTACGTGGTCCTCCCCGTTCAGGTGAGCAGTGTGACCATGGGCACTCACTGTGGGCTCTGCAGCCTTTCAGTTGGTTGGCTGCTTGTTTCTGCAGTTCTTTACACACATTTATGGTAAAATGCGTGTACGTGTGACCCTCTTAACCATTTCCCCCACTTTTTTGATTGTGATCAAACATACATGACAGTTTACCCTCTTCACCACTTTTGCGTGTACAGTTCAGTGGCATTAAGGACATTCACGCTGATGTGCACCATCACCAGGATCCGTCTCCAGAACGCTTTCATCTTGTGAAACCAGCATTCCAAACTCATCAGACAACTTGCATTCCCCCTCCTCCAGCCCTGGCACCCACCTTGCCACTTTCTGTCTCTGAATTTGACCACTCTGGAGACCTCCTATAAGGGGAATCATTCAGTATTTGTCCTTCTGTGTCTGGCTTCTTTCAGTTAGTATAAGGTCTTCAAGTTTCATCTATGCGTCAGAATCTCCTTCCTTTTTAAGACTGAATAATATTCCGTTGTATGGAGAGAGGTATATATTCATTCTACTCATCTTTTTTTTTTTTTTTTGGCACAACATGACCAGGTGATTCAAATATTTTGTTTTGGAGCATCAACCATCTAGTGTCTGTCCCTACCTGCCTTTTTGTCCCTGAGCCACATTCACAAAAAAAAAAAAAATTAAATTAAACATTGCTGGGTTAGGATTTTGATCATCTGAAGCCTGTAAGGTTGTATATGTTGTCATTAAGCCAAAAACATATTGGCAGAGTGTCCCACTGAGAGTGTAAGCGCCCAGAACCGCAGGACCAGGGTGGCTGGGCTGGTCAGGCTGCCTTGGGGTATCTAGCTACCCAGAGGCCTCGGCCGCCATGCCATGGGCAGTGGGCACCAGCCATGGATGGGTCTCGCTGTGCTTTTCCTTGCCCTGATTTTCTCTGGAAGTGGCTGTTGAAGAAGATGTGTTTTCGGACATGAATGTAAAATGGCACAGCCACTTTGGAAAACAGCCTAGCACTTCCTGGACAGGTTAAACACAGAGTTACTGGATGGCCCAGCAATTTCACTCCCAGATATCTACCCAGGAGAAATGAGGACAAATGTCCACTCAGAAACTTGTTCACACGTTCACAGCAGCATTTGTCATAATAGCCAAAAAGTGGAAGCAGCACAATGTCCATCAACCAACAGATTGACAGATGAGACAGGATGTGGTCTGTCCATACCGTGGGATACTAATAGGCCATAAACAGCATGAAGAACCGACACGTGCTTCAACATGAACGAGCCTGACACATTGTGCTGGGTGAGAGAAGCCAGACACGAAAGGCCACATGTTGTAGGATTCCGTTTGTATGAAATGTCCAGAACCGGCAAATCCATAGAGACAAAGCAGATTGGTGGTTGCAGGGGCTGGAGGAAATGGAACTGACAGAGATGGCCAAAGGGTACAGGGCGTTTTGTGGAAAGAGGTGATTATGTTCTAAAATGGGTTGTGGAGGCCTGGCAAGTGGCTCAACGCCTGTAATCCCAGCACTTTGGGAGGCTGAGGCGGGAGGATCTCTCGGACCCAGAAGGTCGAGGCTGTGGTGAGCTGTGATCGTGCCACTGCACTACAGTCTGGGCAACAGAGTGAGACTCCGACTCAAAAAGAAAAAAAAAAAGGCACTGTGGTGATGGTGGCACAACCCTGTGAATATACTAAAAACCACTGACTTGTACCATTTTAATGAGTGAATTGTGTGGTATATGAATTATATCAATAAAACTTTTTTTGGTGAAGATCTATTTTAACCCAGCTGCCAATGTTTCTCCCACAGGTGGATAAAGTGGTTCAAATGTACGAGACCATGTTAACCCGACACACGACCATGGTGGTGGGGCCCACTGGAGGGGGCAAGTCCGTGGTCATTAACGCACTGTGTCAGGCCCAGACCAAGTGAGTGTGACCTCCGTGGGGTGGCCTGGCTGGTTTCACAGTAAATGTTTGTCTTTGCTCTCTGACTCCTTGGGAGGGTAAATTTGTCCTAAACACCCCTGCAAGCTCAGAGCGTCTTTACTTGCTTTATTTGAACACGTTGAATGCAAAATAGTGACCCTTTGGTGCGTCAGACGGTAAATAGGCTTATTTGTGAAATGGAAATTTCACAAACTATCTTATAAGGACATCCTGAAAATGAATGTATGTGGTGTTTTCCTGGCCCTCAGATTGCTTGGTTAAAGTAAGTCAGGGCCCATCCACTGCTGTGATATTGGAGTGGCCAGAAAAAGTGTCATCTTCCCAGATGCCTTATTGTTACCAGCCTCTCAGGGGCAATTCTGCTTGAAGGAAAAAGTGATCTCCTACTCCTGTATTGACTGTCATAAAGGCCTGGAGTGAATTGACAGCCTTATACTGAAGGGGGATTTCCTGAATTCTCCCTTTTCTCCTAAGCAATAACTAGATTCCAGAAAGACTCCACTGGGTGCTGAAGTCCAGCCTAAGTCTAAATCAAGCCTTAGAATTTCTGTAGCTTTAACATTTCTAGATAGTCTGTGGAATCCAATGAGTAAGTGATGATCCTTTCTTCCTCTTATTCCTTTGTACGCTTCATACAAGAAGACCCGAGGGCGGTGGCTTATTGACTCTAAGTGGTCATCCTGGGTTTCATTCTTTAATTCATTCATGGTTAGACAATCTATAGAACTATCTTATACTTACAGGTGTATATATAATATAAGGTGTATATTATTATTCTTGATTTATTTGTTAATGATGAACTATGGTTTGTGTGAAGTTCAGTTTTCTCTAGATGAATTAATGCATGGTTCGTGTTGTGGGAATTTGGAGTGGGAAACACTTCTGTCTGCCGGATTTTTTTTTAAAAGCAGGATTTATTGAGAGGATGGAAGAGCTCCCAGTGGGAGGGCACCCAAGGGGGTTGCCCCATCTGCCTGAGTTTTGAAGTCAGCAACGCAAAGCAGATGTTGTCCTGTACATAAGAGCTATTGAACATCAGTTGTACAAATGCTTGTTGCGTTATCCTGAATGACTGAGTATTGTCTCCTGTACTCCATTAATCATGAAATAGTGGCCCAAATGCCATATACATGAGTATTTAATATGCACTAACTTGAAATATCCCTGAAAGACAGCTTCCTGGTGCTTTCCAAAGGCGAAGCTTTGCTTGCAGCCCAGGCCTCATTTGTGTTGGGGCCACGTTGTCAGTAGAACATGGTTCCTTCGTGTTGAGTGTAAGCCATTAACAGTGAACGGGAAGCCCAGTGGAGAGTCCGAACGGATTACATTCAAAATTTCGGGTTGGATTCAAAACATCTACTTCCTTATACAGGCAGCCCAGCTTGTTTTCCTAATGCATTTAGTTTGCTTGCAGCATGGCTGAAGCCTCTCTTTTAATGTAGGCTTGGGTTGATGACAAAGTTGTACATCCTGAATCCCAAAGCCATGAGCGTCATAGAGCTCTATGGCATTCTGGACCCCACCACTCGGGACTGGACGGACGGGGTGCTGTCAAACATCTTCAGGGAAATCAACAGGCCAACAGATAAGAAAGAGCGAAAGTGAGTATCTCTGTAAGTAGGAGAGAGTCCGGGTTAGTTACTATTAATTAGCTAATGGTTACTATTCATTAGTTCGTGTGAATAAGCTAAGTACAAATGGACTCCAACAGACTTAAGAGTCAAATTCCTGAGGCTCTGTTTACGAAGTACCAGGTATCAGGTTAGTGCTTCTCACGTGTGATCGCAGTCGGTCCTCAGCAGCGTGATGACGAGTACCGGGATTGTCTCTGGCTCACCACAGAGGAAACTGAGCCCTAGAGGAGGCAGGAAACATGCCCAAGGCCAGAGATCTGACCCTGGGCTATGTGACTGTGAGTCCCCAAATGCAGCCACCACACCTGGTCACTGTGCTCCAGGGACAGGTAAGTCAAGAAGAGGCAGCAAATTCTCATGGGGAATGCTGGGCCACCCTTCTGGATGATGGCTTCCTACGTGTAGGCGTGGCTGGTGACACCCTGCTGACTTTTCTGTGTGCAGCAGCGAGATGTAGGGGAGGCTGGGTGTGGAGGACCTGGAGGCACCTCAGGTAAAAAGCTTTAGGCTGCTCCTATGATGCCTCTTTGAGAAACTCGGGAATGGTCCTGAGTTTCTGTTCTTGTCAGATTTCATTAGTAATAAATAGAAGCCTTAAGTAACAAGCGGCTCAAGTCTCAGCTGATGGCTTTTAAAATAGCCTCTTTTTAGCACTTCTCCCCCGTTCGGATTGCTCCAGGATTTCACATGGAGTTCAGTCATCATTTCTTCTTGGCATCCTTTAATTTCTTTTTGTTTTGAGTTGGAGTCTCCCTCTGTCGCCCAGACTGGAGTGCAGTGGCCGCTCCCGGCCACCGCAGCCTCCACCTGCTGGGCTCCGGCGATCCTTCCACCTCAGCCTTCCGAGTAGCCGGAATTACAGGCGCGCGCTACCACGCCTGGCTAATTTTTTGATTTATTGTAGAGATAAGGTCTCGCTGCCCAGGCGGGTCTCGAACCCGTGGGCTCAGGCAATCCACTCACCTCAGCCTCCCAAAGGCGCGGGATTACAGGCTGAGCCACCGAGCCCGGCTTATCCTTTAATTTCAAGCAGTTCCTCAGAATTTCTTTATCCTTTATGACTTTGATGTTCTGGAAGATTCTCGATCAGCTGTTTTATAGATTGGTGAAAGTTGAATATGGACTGTATATTAGATCATAGTATCATATCACTGTTAAATTTCCTGAATTTGCTCATTGTGCTGTGGTTATTAAGTGAAGGTGCTTGTCTTTGGCAAACTGGGACACAGTATTGCTTGAACCCAGGAGCTTGAGACCAGCCTAGGCAATATAGTGAGACCTGTCTCTACAAAACAGAACAAAACAAAATTAAAAAACTCCCCCAAAACCAATTAGCCAGGTGTGGTGGTGTATGCCTGTAGTCCTAGCTACTCAGGAGGCTGAGGTGGAAGGATTGCCTAAACCCAAAAAATTGAGCTGTGATCGTGCAACTGCACTTTGGCCTGAGTGCGACCCTGACTCAAAAAAAAAAAGATACTTGCTTTTAGGAAATACATGCTTAAGTATGTAGGTAAAAAGGACATTGTATCTGACTCTCAAATAATTCAGAGAGAGAGAAAATTTAAAAGTAGCAAAATATTTAACAATTGGAGTATCTGGTTGAAAGGCATGCGGGAGCTCTTTGTACTATTCTAATCTTGTAACTCTGTAAATTTGAAATTATTTAAAAATTAAAAGTTGAAAAGAAAAAAATACTGGAAGACAATAAATCAAAATGTTACTGCTGCAAAAAATCAATTTACTTATATCAGTGTATTAAACAGAGCAATATCAAACCCTCGTTCCAACACCATAGAAAGTTGGGGTCCTTTCTGTGGAGGTGGGCTGTGCTGTGCTATAACCCATCATAGCCACAACATTCAAGCACCACGTGACTTGAATACCTGAGGCCTTGAAGCCAAGTGGACCTGCTTCCTCCCTTGCCTCTTCCTGCTTCTGGTGGCTCCAGATGTTCCTTGGCTTGTGGCCATATCATTCCCCTTCTCCCTCCGTCTTCACATGGCCATCCCTCCGTGGGTCTCAAATTTCCCTCTGGTTTTCTCTTATGAGGACACTTGTCATAGGATCAGGGCCTGTATAACCCAGAATGATCTCATCTTGAGATCCTCCATTAGGCCTGCAAAGATCTTTTTTCAAAGTCATAGTCACAGCTTCTGGGTGAACACACCTTTTGGGGCATTTGCCACTCAAGACACTACACACGGATACACAAAATAATTCCCTTTTCTCTTAACTCTACCATAAGGGAACTAGGAGTTAAAACTAGTGATAAATAACAATTGCTATCTGGCCTCAGATTTAAGAAAAGAATGGTGTGGGGGTTGGGGGAGACTGGGACACCTTCCATCTTCATGGGCAGCTACTACTCAGTCACAGCGATTGTTCTTATACAGGAATGCAGATCTGTGTGGTCAAACCTTCCTTTCCTGGTTGTTGCCCGAGAAGCAAGAAGTTCAGATATTTGTGGGAAGTTTCCTGTTTCTTAAATGTTGGCAAACAACTCAAACAGTTTTTATGTATCATGTGGGTCAAACTTCTGGAATCACTAGGCTGTAACTCAGATCCCAGCTAGAAAACCCTGGAAAAAGGTGTCCCACACGAATGAGCAGGTTACACCGAGTTCTGTAATTGGAAGCTCCCAAGGACCCATGACTCACCTTTCTTCGGCTGCTGCAGGTATATTTTATTTGATGGTGATGTGGATGCTCTGTGGGTGGAAAACATGAATTCTGTGATGGACGACAACAGGCTGTTGACACTGGCCAACGGGGAGCGGATTCGACTTCAAGCACACTGTGCTCTGCTCTTTGAGGCAAGTAGTGGTGGAAAGTCATTTCGAACATAAGCCTTTCTTTTCATTAAAAATTTAAATGTTTGTTAATGTAGTAATAGGGCAACCCCCCGGGTCCCCTCCCACTGTGGGAGCTTTTCTGTCCTCTCAATAAATTCCTCTTTCAATAAATACAATAAAATAAAGTAGTAATAAATATGGATGATTATTAAAATCAAGAGTTTATGCTGCGTAAGAGTTTATGATGAGTACAGTTTGTTGTTCCTACTTCTTTCCCTAATCCCCCTTTACTCTACCCCAGAGGTGACTACCTTTACTTTTTCTGAGTTATTTCTTCTGATGATTACTTTCATATCTAGAAGTAACATGCTTAGCATGCTAGTTCTTCCTTAGCATGCTAGTTCTTCCACATTTATCCACTTTTTATTGACTGACTGCTATGAAGGTGAGAATTCATCTTTTAGCACACTTCCCTTCCTCAGAAAGGTAGGTATATTGCTAACTAGGTTAACAGTAAACAGTATTTACATTATTAAGAAGATAGAAATATTTGTTGCAGAACCAACTAGTATACTGCAGTTACTTTCTTTTGGAGTCATTTGTTTTGTCTGGAGTTTGTAATTGCCTTCCTTTTCTCCCCCATACACTATTTGCACTAAAAACAATCTTCATTTGTTTTTTCAAACCTTCTAGCAAATCAAATATGCTGTTGAGTTCCTTTATTTCCAGGACACTATTCTTCAAGACTCTCCATCTCCTGCTTATAACATGGACAGGCTTGTTTTATAGCTGTGACTCTGGGGTTTGCTTTCACTCTGGGCTTAATATTAATGCTATTCCTAACTTGGCCTGAAACATTTGTCAGTGCACAAGTGTTTGCATATATCATCTTATTAGCTGACTGAACTGTGTCTTTTTTCATAGAGATAGGTTTGTTAATATTGCTGACTTAGCTGTGTACTTATTAAGTTTTATACCACCTGATCTCAACTATGTTAAAAGAAAGAAAGAAAAAAGACAGAAAGGAAAACATTCTAAGACAATGTTTATTTTTGGGTGGTGGGATTTGGATAACTTTTTTCTTTATACTTTTCTTTTTTTGTCAGATAATCTATGACATTAATTTTATAGTGAAAGAAAGCTTTAAAAGGTGTTATATCAGAGATGTATAATCTTCTCATCATAAACTTGAGTGTTCACTTAAAAGCCTCATTAAAGCTGTATTAATTTTAGAATGACTTAGGTTTTGAGCAGTTGTAAAACCTTTACACAATAAAAGTCCCTTAAACATCCAGTCTGTCTTTTTTGGAGTTGTAAGCATGATGGATTTTCTTTATTTTT
The DNA here is from genome assembly GCF_000164805.1 of Carlito syrichta. Lineage (NCBI taxonomy): Eukaryota > Metazoa > Chordata > Mammalia > Primates > Tarsiidae > Carlito > Carlito syrichta. The sequence goes on along the minus strand of NW_007247051.1, from coordinate 88,410 downwards.
TCAGGTTGGAGATTTACAGTATGCCTCTCCTGCAACTGTCTCTCGATGTGGAATGGTTTATGTGGATCCTAAAAATTTGAAATATCAACCATTCTGGACAAAATGGGTTAATAAAATACAAAGCAAGGTGAAAATTATTTTCAAAATGAACTCCAAGTTCCTAGTATCGGTAGCTAGTTGGATAACATAGCCCAGAGGGATGTTTGCAGTTGAAGGCTGTGACCTTGTCCTTGACCTGCCTGTGTCCTTGAGCACAAATGCAATGAAAACACGGCAGACACGTATTAGATTTCAGATAATTTCTAGTGGTGGGATAGGTAATGATTCTGCTGGTCTAGAACAGGAGTTGACAAACCTTCTGTAAAGGGTAGATAATAAATATTTTAGGCTTTGTGGGCCATATGGTTTATCTTGCTCAAGTCTACTGTTATGGCACGCAAGCTGCCAGTGAGAATATATGCATGAATGGACATGACTGTCTACCAATAAAACTTTATTTACAAAAACAGGCGGCAGGCCAGAAGTTTGTGTTGTCTTCACAATAAACTTCATTGAAAGGTGTGGAGATGGACGAGACAGTCATGTGCAGATTGTGGCTTGACCACAACCAAGACCACATTCTCAAAGGCACACAGATAGGCTGGGGATTTCTAGAAGGGCTACTAGGCAGGAGGTGAATTGGAAATCAGGACATTATTATCCCCCAAAATAAAGGGAAACGTGATAGGACTATTTGAGGCACTGTCATATGGGAGAGAGTCGTCTGAGAACCCATGCAATTCCTGGGGGTCATCAGTACCTGGAGAGGAAGAGAGGCTTTCACTACGTACACCCTTTGCTGGAGGACTGGTCATGTCACTTGAAGATGGTCAGCCCTTCTCTGTTCAACGGGCCCTGTTATTCTCCTTCCTTCTTTCCCAGGGTCAGGGTAGACCCTATAGCAGCGAAATGAAATACTTCATGATGAAATGAAAGTGTATTGTAGAGGATAAATCTCTTTACAAATACAAGGCACTATTATCAAGGTTTCCTCACCTGCTGTATTTATTATTCATTAGAAGACATTCCTCACTCCTCTTTGAGCAAGAAAAGCTTTCCATTAACTTCCGCTGAAATAAATAAACCTTGAAATGCTTTGGAATGCTGCTCTTTTACAGGCAGAACAATACAATTTAAATAATCTCTTTGAGAAATATGTGCCCTCCCTCATCGATATGATAGTGGAAGGGATCGTGGATGGAAGGCCAGGAGAGAAGCTGAAGACGATAGTTCCTCAGACAGACCTCAATATGGTAAGAAACGGTCGCTGCTGTTAGCAAAAAGAAATTCTTCCTTAAAGATAGACCCACAGGCTTTTTTTTTTTTTTTTTGAGTTGGAGTCTCACTCTGTCACCCAGACTGGAGTCCAGTAGCTGTTCCCGGCCATCACAGCCTCTACCTGCTGGGCCCGGCGATCCTTCTGCGTCAGCCTTCCAAGTAGGCAGAACTACAGGCGCATGCTACCACACCCGGCTAACTTTTTGATTTTATTGTAGAGATGAGGTCTCGCCAAGTTGCCCAGGCGGGTCTCGAACCCACGGGCTCAGGCAGTCCACTCACTTCAGCCTCCCAAAGTGCGGGATTACAGGCTGAGCCACCGAGCCTGGCTACAGTGGGCTTTTTAAGGGGAGCAAAGGTGCCAGACCCGGAAACTGTAACATTGCATTGGTGTCAAGGAGGACACAACACTTGACTTTGTGACCCTGTACAAGTCAAGCTTCCATTGGGTTCCATCGGTCTGAACCAATATGGCGGGTCATTTGTTCCCATAGCTCTGAGATCTAGGATCCTGGGATTTATGATGGGAACTGACCCTATAGGGGTGGGTATATGGGCTGAACCACATCTCTTCCTGTGAACCAGGTAACCCAGTTAACCAAGGTGTTGGATGCGTTACTAGAAGGAGAAACGGAGGACCCCAACTTGCTGGAGTGCTACTTCTTAGAGGCTCTGTACTGTTCCCTGGGGGCTTCCCTGCTTGAGGATGGAAGGATGAAATTCGATGAGTATATTAAACGCCTTGCTTCTTTGTCTACTGTTGATATGGAAGGCGTCTGGGCCGGTCCCGGGGAGCTTCCAGGTAGGGGGGGCGTATCACCTGTTTTCTTGTAATGAGTGCTTTGGGTTGAATTTTTGGAGGAAGTGAACTTACATTTCCATATTTATGTATGTGTGGGCTTTCCAGATTATTTGCTTCTGTAGAGAAACAAGCACAGGTCGGAGCACCCGGTGGGACCCTCAGAAGTTTAAATACATGAATTGCTGTAGCAGGGGTGCAGTCCCTTTGGCTGGCCTCTCCTGAAGAGTCTGAGCTTTCTGTCACCTGAGATTAGGCACCTGCTCCTTCACTCCGTTAAGCGCTTTACACTTTTCACGTTCTGCCTGGCTTTCAGGTTCTTCTCCTTTGGGCTTCCCTATCTGTTTTTAAACCACCTCTCCCTCTCTCTTTTTTCTCTTAAAATGCATATTTTTATTTTTGTGACACGAGGTCTTGCTTTATTGCCAAGGTTGGTCTTGAACTCCCGGGTTCAAGCAGCCTCCCACCTTGGCCTCCCAAAGAGCTTGAATGACAGGCTTGAGCCCCACCTGACCTAAACCACCTCTCCAGAGTTCCATGATTTAACTCATCTGCTGTATTCCTGAGTATTTGCACAGTGGACAAGCACAGGTTTGTAGATAACTTAGAGGAAATCATCAAATTAGCATCTTCAGTTTTTGCACCAAAAAAATGCACATCTTCAAAAAATGGTATACAGTGAAAACTAGGCATCCTCCAGGAACTGTGTGTAATGCGAGGATCTTTCTTTTTTCCTCTCTTTGGACATTTAGGTATGGCTTGGCAGGTAGATGACTTTCTAAGTCGTAGTTTATAATCGTTACCTGGGTTTTGTTAAAGCTTAAAATAAAATGACCTCAGGTCTTTCTAATGGACAGTCATGGAACAAGTGAGAGATGGTTTCCAAGTCCTTGCTCGATTCAGTTGCAGTTGGGTTGGCCTTTCTCAGAGCTCGGTATCCCTTCTCTCTTGGTCTCTCTCCCTCTGTCTCCGTCTCTTTTGCTTCCCCTTCTCTCCCTCTCTCTCCTCTCTCCCTTTCCCTCCCCACGCGTTTCTCTCTCTTTCTCCCTCTCCCATCATCTTAATCTCTCATCAACTCTACCGCCTCGATATCCCTCTAGTTGTTCATTTCTCAAATCCCTACTGCCCTCGTCCTTGTCACTGTCCCTGTCCTTGTCCCTGGACGAGGCAGGAGCCTCAGTCACAGGTCTCCCTACCTCTAATCTGACTTCCTTCCAATCCTTTTTTCTAACACAGCCATATGGATCTTTTACAAGCAGATCGGATCTTGTCTCCCGTCGAAGGGATGACTTCAGTGACCCCAGTCCCTGTGGAGGTGTTGACAGGCTCTTCCCGTGGTGGCATTCGGTGCTGTGGCGTCATCTCCTCCCACACCTCGGCCCACTCATGGCCCTGCTGACTCCGTTCCCACCGACGACCCCCCATGCCCTGCGTTCCCACCAAAGGCCCCACTCACTCTGTTCCAGGCGCTGCCCTCCCCTACCCCAGCGGAGCCTCCCAACTGTCCTGCCCTCTCGTGCCAGGGCTGCCACCCTTCAGCCCTCAGTTCTGATGGCCCTTTCTTTGGGAGGCCTTCCTGACAGTGGCGGCTCCAAAATGTCGTTTTGATGGACCTAGAGGTGTCAGTCCTTTTGGAGAAGAGGTGTGAGGGTGTCATTTCTCAGAGGCAGGCTTGCATGGTACCCTGTGACTGCTGTTCATGGGAAAGCCTGGCATGGGTGGAGGTGGTTGTGATTATGGAAGGGCTGAGGTGCCCGAGCTCCCTGGGGCACCCAGCGGTTCTCAGCCTCTTCCCTACCCCCGGGCCTGGCTGCAAACCTTCATGGGCCACCAGCCTGTTGTACCTGATAACCCTCTGCTGCCAAACACAGCGCCTGCATGGAAGTGGTCTATCTCTTGCCTCTCTCTGCCCACACCCTGCCCTCCGGAATTCTGTGAGGTAGGGGCCAGGGTCTCTGCCTCGCTGTTGTATTCCTAGGGAAAGGACTCAGGAAGGGCACATCCAGTGAACGGGAAGCAGTTGTTCAAAAACACTCAGGATCTGCCCAGTAAAAGAGTAGCATTAGCTCAGGGTACCCAGGAGGTGTCTGTCCAATGAAGGAGTAGCATTAGTTCTGGGACTCAGGAAGTGTCTGTCCAGGGAAGGATTAGTGTGAGTTCAGGGTACTCAGCACGTCTCTGTGCAGGGAAGGAGTGACATTAAATACTCTTTCTAGTCAACAAGCATCACTGGTTCATTTCAAGCAGGTGCCAGCACCGGTCTGTATTTCCTTGTGTTGAAAATGAAACTGACTGTTCATGTCCTCCAGGTCACCTTCCCACCTTGAGCGACTTTCATTTTGATAACACTCAGAACCGATGGATCCCATGGAGCAAGTTAGTTCCAAAGTATATTCACACCCCTGAGCAGAAGTTCATCGATATCCTGGGTAAGTGGGGGTCATTTGCTAGTGTGTGATCCTCAGGGGAGGATCCCACGGCCACACGGGGACAGGAATTGAGGAAGGTGGACCGTAGGCCCTGCTGGGAGAGTGGCCCTTTGGTTCTGTGACCGCCGCTGGCTCTAAAGCATCCTCGACGGCCGTGACCTTCAGCCCTCTCCCCAGAGGTGTGTCCCCACAGGCAGCCGCAGCACTGCTCTGCTCTTCCCTGGGGTCCCCTCAGCCCACTGAGCTGGCTGGGTGTGGGGAGGCCTGAAGGACGTGAGGGAACAGGGACAAACAAGGCAGCGTTTTGTGAAGGCTGCTGCCTGGACGTGTCCTACTGTGGGCATTCACGTTCTGAGCCATGCTTCCAGTCTCTTTCTCTGACTATTTAGAGAGAGTGTGGGCTGAACAGTGTCACTGGGTCTTATTCGGGCCCATCGTGCTTATAGAGTGAGGCATCCCTGTTTTCTCAAGAGTCCCTCAGGATTAAAAACTGACAGTGTAGGAGTGAGCTCTACAGCTTCACTCTTCCGAGGAAGGGGTGGGTCAGGAAACCAAATCCCGCCTGGGTCTGAGGGATGTAAGCAACAGGGAAGTTGAGTTGTTAATATCCCGAGTATAAGTCACAGTTGGCTCTTCGCAACAGTTGGATACTCTAAACTTGGACTGTGGCAACGCAGCTGTAGAACTGCATCAAACTCATCCAATCATCCACTTAAAATGGGTGGATTTTATGGTATGTGAGTTATACCTCAGTAAAGCTAAAAAAAAAATAGTGGTTGGGGCAATGAAAGCAGTTTACCCCACATAAATGTTTCTGAGGTCATGTCTTGGCTGTGCTTTTTATGGGATGAGCAGGATTCTCTCGCAATGCCAGGTTGCCCTGTGCTCACCCTGTGTGGAGTTCCTGCAATGCTCCTATTCTTAATATATGTTTTTTAGTTCATACGGTGGATACAACTCGGACCACCTGGATACTGGAACAAATGGTTAAAATTAAGCAACCTGTCCTTTTTGTTGGAGAATCGGGCACTTCTAAGACAGCCACTGCCCAGAACTTCCTTAAAAATCTGAGTGAAGAAACAAATGTAAGTCGGTATATGTGTTTGTTATCTATTGCTGCATAACAAATGATCCCAGCACACAGCAGCTTCATGCAACAAACATTTATTGTCTCACTGTTTCTGTGGGTGAAAAATCTGGGAGTAGTCCCAGATGCTGTAGTCCCAGCTACTCAGGAGGCTGAGGCGAGAGGGTCACGTGAGCCCAGGAGGCTGAGGGCACAGTGAGCTGTGATCATGCCACTGCACTCCAGCCTGAGTGACAGAGTGAGACCTCGACTCAAAGCAAGCTGGGAGCTCAAGCTCGGGGTCTTTCATGAGATTGCAGCCACGCTGTCGGCCAGAGCTATGGTCATCTGGAGGCTTGACCAGAGCTGGAGGATCCTCGTCCAGATGGCTTTCACGTGGCGGGAGTCTGGAGGCCTCGGTTTCTCACCAGGGGGCCCTCTCCAAGGGCTGCTTGAGTGTCCTCGTGACATGACACGGATCCGCTCGGAGTGGATCCCAAGGCAGGCGGCAAGCCAGATGCTACAATGTCTTTTATGACCCTGGAAACCACACGCCATCACTGCTGTCGTAGTCTATGGGTCAGACAGAAGCCACTGTGAGCCACTCTGACACAGTGTGGGAGGGGAGTGTGCCAGGTGGAACACCTGGAGGGAAGATGGCCGGGGGCCATCTTGGAGGCTGGCTAGCAATTTGGGGTTTCTAGCCAGCCATTCGTCTACTGTGCTTGAAGGGTCTGATAGGTAACAGGCAGGGGAGCTGGCTGGGTACACAGTACAGGCGACAGTGGACCAGGCTATCGAGGTTTGCTCTGGAGGGATTCGCAGACAGTGGGGAGAAAAACACGAGGGTGAACATAGGGAACATGGCAGTGTAGGTGTCCAGGGTGCCCCCACATGACAGGGAGGAGCTGGTGCCTGAGTAAGTGGGCACCACTAGTCAAAGAGCTCATCCACACACAACCAAGGAGCTCCCGCTAGCCCCGCAGGAGCATGGTGAGAGGGCCTGGGGACAGGTGCGTGAGGGTCTCAGGGCCCTCCCTCACCTTCCTCTCCAGCCTTGAGTCTCGGAGCCTGCACACTGGTTGTTCATGCTCACTTTGACCTATTTATTAAGATGCAGTTGGCATGACAATAATGTATGTTTGAATATATTTATATTGAAAATGCTGGCTGGGTGTGGTAGCTCATGTCTGTAATTCTAGTGCTTTGGGAGGCCGAGGCAGGGGGGTTGCTTGAGGCCAGGAGGTTGGGACCAACCTGGGCAACATAGCAAGACCCTGTTTCTAAAATAATAAATAAAACAAAAAGCAATGGGGAAAAAAAGAAAGAAGACAAAAAATGCCATTGTGCATTACATCTCGTATGATTCAGTCACTCTGTGAAGCAGTCCAAACAGATGTTGTCACAATCACTTTGCAGGTAAAAAAGTGAGATTTTTGAAAGATTAAATAACTTTTTGAGGCCAGGTGCATTAACTTATATCTGTAATCCCAGCACTTTGGGAGGCTGAGGTGGGAGGCTCACTTGAGTTTGAGATAGGCCTGGGCAACATAGCAAGACCCCATCTCTACAAAAAAAGATTAAAAAATTAGCCAGGTGTGGTGGTGTGTGCCTGTAATCTCACCTATTTGGGAGGCTGAGGCGGGAGGGTCACCTGAGCCCAGGGGGTTGAGGCTGCAATGAGCCATCATTGTGTCCATGTACTCCACACTGGGTGACAGTGAGACCCCCGACTCAAAAGCAAACACACAAACAAGCAAAAACATGACTTTCTGGAGGTCACCTAACTGGAACTGTGCAGAGCCAAGACCCCCTTTCTGCTTTCACATCGTCCCCGAAGCCCACATGTGGCAACGCGTGATGGACTCATGCAACCCCCCCAAGAGGAAAGAGGATCTCTCGCTTTAGCTCTCGAGAAGCGATGAGGCACAAACTCACGTTAGGTTCTGAGATGTTAGTTCAAGGCCAGTGGCCTTGGTAGCAGATGGCGGGTTGTGCTCAGACGCTCACTGCTGATGCCGTGAAGAAAAGGCCAGCCTTCGACGTCATCTCTTTCTGCTTCAGATCGTGCTCATGGTCAGCTTCTCCTCCCGCACCACGTCCATGGACATCCAAAGAAACTTAGAAGCCAATGTGGAGAAGCGAACCAAAGACACGTATGGCCCACCCATGGGGAAGCGCCTGCTGGTCTTCATGGATGACATGAACATGCCAAAGGTAGCCTAAGGGTGAAGGAGGTGGGAGAGAGGGGGCAGGCCTGTGCTCGCGTTGTATTGGAGTGCGTGTGTGTCTGAAGCGAGCGCCTCTGAGAATGCGCGCCTTTCGCTCTGCACAGTGTCTGGGATGTGCTGGGAGGCTCTTCCCCTACAGAGGGGCCTTGTTCTTACTGACTGTGTCCTTAGAGGAGGGAAGCATGTAGCAGGCAGCCTTCCGACGATACGCACGTGAATTGGAGTAAGTGGTGTCCAGGTGAGCTCTCCTTTAGATGGTACCACTGTTCTTGGCTCCATGCACAGGGCAAGTACCAGGGCAGACACTTCCCAAGAATTCTTCTGGGCTTACCGGGAAGGGAAACTTAAACGCACGTGACGAATGTTTCCAGGTGCCAGAGCCGGAGAAGCACAAAGTCCTCTCAGCATACTGGAATTTAAATTTATGTCATTTCACAGAACCATCTTCCCTAAAGTCTGTCTGTCCAGAAGGGCTGCATGCAAAGCCAGGATCCATCTAGCCATATGTTTATTCATCGTTCCATCTGTTCTTTTGTTTATCCAGTCCACCTGTCTGTTTCTCCATCCACTCATCCATTTGTCCATGCACTCATCCATCTGTTTATCTGTTCATTATCCGTCCATCTATACATCCATTAATTTACCCATCTGTGTATCCATCTGTCCATTCATTTATCTACCTATTCACCTGTTTATCTGTTTATGCATCCATCATTCATAAGTCAGTCCATCCGTCCATCCACCTCTCCATCTGTTTATCCGTCCATCCATCCACCTGTTCATCTCTACAATAAACCAAAACTATTCATCCATCCATCTATTAATTCACCTCTCCATCTGCTTATCCATCCATCCATCCATCCATTCATTCACCTGTCCATCTGTCTTTCCATTCATCCCTCCATTCACCCACCTGTCCATCTATCCATCCACCTGTCCATCTGTTTATTCATCCCTCCATTCATTCATTCATCTAATTAACATACATTTATCAAGTACCTCCTATGGGACCGGTGCTCCGCAGTGTGCAAAACCCGTGTAGTTCCTGCCCTCATGAAGCTTACAATCTAATGAGGGAGGCAAGACTTTAAAAAACATAATCACAGGCTGGGCTCGGTGGCTCAGCCTGTAATCCCAGCACTTTGGGAGGCCGAGGCGAGTGGATTGTCTGAGCCCGCGGGTTCGAGCCCTGCCCGGGCAACTTGGCGAGACCTCATCTCTACAATAGATCAAAAATTAGTCGGGCGTCATAGCACACCCCTGTAGTTCCGGCAACTTGGAAGGTTGAGGGGCAAGGATCATTGGAGCCCAGCAAGTCAAGGCTGTGGTGGCTGGAAGTGTGCCACTGCACTCCAGTCTGGGTGATGGAGTGAGACTCCAACTCAAAACAAACAAACAAACAAACAAACAATCACAAATGAATACATAATTGCAAGCTTTGAGAAGCCCTGTGAGACTGAGATGCCCTGAGCAAGTAACAGGAGAGAAGAACTTTTAGTTCAGATCAGCAAAGACCTCTCTGAGCTCTGCTTCATGACACTCCTATTCTCTTTTCTTTACAAATAAAACCAAGGTGGATGAATACGGCACACAGCAGCCCATTGCCCTGCTGAAACTGCTCTTGGAAAAAGGCTACCTGTACGACCGTGGGAAGGAGCTGAACTGCAAGAGCATTCGTGACCTTGGCTTCATCGCCACGATGGGCAAAGCGGGAGGAGGCCGCAACGAAGTCGACCCGAGATTCATTTCACTGTTCAGCGTCTTCAATGTGCCGTTTCCTTCAGAGGAGTCTTTGCATTTAATTTATACCTCCATCCTGAAAGGCCACACCTCGGTAACTGATTTTAACTGGAAGCCTATACTGGAAGACCTTGGGTGGGGTGGAAACACAGGCAGCGTCAACGTCTCTGCTAGGCCCAGCAGGGACAATGGGAATGGCCCTCAGTACTTCTAAGAGCCCCGGAAAAGGTTTTAATTTCCTTCAAAATCAGAAGAAAAAAATCATCTTGATACCAATTCAGTTATGACATACGATTTCAATGTCTTTTTATGGAGGAAGGGGTCCGTGAAGGCAAAAGGGCCTTGGCACATGGCAGTCATGACGTGGCCCTCAGGCCACACTGAGTCGCAGCAATGATCAGCTAGGGATCTGGGGTGCTGGAGTCGCTTTCCATTCTGCTCCCTGAGCAGGTCCCTGGAGATCTCCTGACTCTATTCCTATCTGGAGCAAGGAGAGGATAGTATCCACCTCACTGGGTTTGGGAGAATGACGGGAGGAACCTGCGTGTAAAGTGTGTGGCACACTGCCTCGCCATAGCAGATACTCACTAGATGCTAGCTATTGCTGTTGTTATCATGATTTACTTGGCTCCCCCGAACGGGGCCCATTCAGCTAAACGATGACCTTCTGATCCTGGCATTTCCCTACTTAAGCACGGTCTGAACACTCAAAGGCGTCAGGGGCCAGTTGGTTAAAGTGAAGGCATGGCGTGCCCAGGTGTGATCAGTAGGAACTGTGAGTGGCTGGCATGTTCATGCCTTACCTAAAGGCATTTGCTTTTATAACTCTGAGGTTTGCACCCGTCAAATAAAATGCACACTGAGGGCTGTTTGGGTCTTTGGTTTCACATCATGTGAACTTGTCATTTAAAGTGCAAACCTAGAGCATTAAAAGCAGACCAGATAATGAGCTTATCTGCTCTTTCAGTGTTTAAAATCTCCATTAAAAAATGCAAAATTTGCATGACATAAGATTAGCTATTTTAACCATAAAAAAAGCATGAAACAAGCACTAACACAGGCTACGACATGGATGAGCCTTGAAAACATGACGCTGAGTGAAAGAGGCCAGACACAAAAGGTCACATATTGTATGACTCCATTTAC
>NW_007247051.1:71344-76872 GCF_000164805.1 Carlito syrichta | reverse complement strand
CCTGGCTTAAGGCCTGATGATTGTAAGCCTTGAGTCGAGGAGAGGTAGAACCAAGAGAAGCAGATGTCTTGACATGTGGGCCGGTGGACCAGACCCCTCAGGTGGGATTGCTTGTTGACCTCTTGTTTTCAGTTCTGAAGTTGGAATCTGTCTCTGGCTTATGCAACTGAATAGCTTCCAGTTCCAGTTAGTTATGATTAAAGAGAAGAGGACAGAAAGGATCTAGATGCATATATAGAAAATTTCCCATTAAAACGAGATTCATTTTTCAATTCTCTTGGGTATGTAAAAACAAAAGAAGAAGAGGAAAAAGAACAACAGCAACCAAAAAACCCAAAGCCAGACTTATGTCTTTGCATGAATGCATACTTTAATCTTTATAGATTTGCAGGCCTAGCCCTGTGGTGTGGGTTCATTTTATAAACCCACAGAATATTGAAAATGCATGAAGGACTTTCCAGGTACCCTAATTTGCTCCTGGGTGCTCCTGAAGGACAGATCGGCAGTCCAGGGAGAGGGCAGCTCTTCAGGAGTTTCGGGTGGAAACTTTGCTGGAAACCAGGGAAAGGTCTGTAATGGGGGCCGGATGGAGCTGGTGCTTAAAAAAAGGAGCTGCCTGTGGCTGATTTTAAACTCACATAGTCCAGCAAGTTGGGGTGAGGTCAGGTACTTCTATCATTTTTGCCATTTAGAGATAATCCTCTATTGTCCCCTTGTAGTAGGACAAGTTATGAAGGGTGATATTTAATTTGTTGGCTTCCATTGAGTTCTCTGGTTAAATTTTTTAAATGCAGGACTAGGGGAAAAGGACAATAGAAATGTCAGCCCTCACTGCACCCCGTGTATCCATCTGAAAACAGCATTGAGCCCTGCTCTCCCGTAGGGGACTTCATGGCTGATTTCACCCCTTGCTTTCTGTAGGTTCCAGACAGTGGCCCAGATGGTAAGAGTCTGGAGGAATGAGTGTCTGAGAGTCTTCCATGACCGACTGATCAATGAAAAAGACAAGCAACTGGTTAGTACATTGAAATGTCGCAGCAAATACAAAACTCTAACCACAAAATTCTTCTCTGAGTAAAATAAACATTAAAAAAATACCTGATGTATTTTTTTATATAGGTCCCTAATTGCAGAAATATAGACACTAACAATAAAAGTGAACAGGTAAACGAGGGTGGGTTGGTTATTAAGTACCTTGTAGCAATTGGGAAAATAATAGAATGCAGATTATCTTAGATAATAATAGCAAAGGAGCCAGGCGCAGTGGTTCAAGGCTGCAGTCAGCTATGATCCTGCCACTGCAGAGTGACACTCTGTCTTAAAAAAAGAAAAGAAAAGAAAAGAAACAGCAAATGCTGTTTTCGGGCAAGCTTTAGTGCATGTACTCTTGTTGAGTTTGGGTCCTTAAGTGGCCTTCTCTCTTAAGGTACAAGGGCACATAGGAAGCTTGGTGGAGACACATTTTAACAATGACCTGGAGGCGGTGATGAGGGATCCCATACTGTTTGGAGACTTCCGGATGGCTCTGCACGAGGAGGAAGCGCGCATTTACGAGGACGTCCAGGACTACGAGGCGGTCAAGGCTCTGTTCCAGGTGGGAACGAGCCCCCCATTTCCTGCAGGCTCACTTCCTGCCACGTACGGCCGTGTGGGGGAGCTGAGCCCCATGTGCCTGGGAGTGTAACACCGAGGCCAGGTCTCAGAGTTTGAAAAGCCACAGTCCCCTCCTCTAACAGAGTGGGAATGATGTCAGGAATTTGTTAAACAGACCCCCGGGGTCCACCCATGAGACTCGCTGCATCAAGCCCACAGGGGGGCCCAGGCTTGGGAGCCACCCATGGGGCCCCCTAACAGTCATCTTCATGTCAGTCCAGGAGGTGAGCCTTGCCATCTGCGTTGGCTCACTGCTGGCCAATTAAACGCCAGCAGACCGGAAGTCTGATGGTGAGAGCTATATTAGTCCTGGAAACTCAAATGATTTAGTCATTCAGGCAACTGAGATGTTCAGAAAAATACCTCCTCTGTTCTTAATCTCTTCTGGACAAGAGGAGGGAGTCCACCTCTTAAACTCTTAAACATGGTGATCCTTTAAAACATTTTCTTTCTTTCTTTCTTTCTTTTTTTTAATTTTAGGTACACGGGTCTTGCTATCTTGCCCAAGCTGGTCTCAAACTCATGGCCTTAAGGGAGCCTCCTGCTTCAGCCTCCCATGTAGTAAAGCTTTTCTTTTTTTTTTTTTTTAATTCAGGAAATTCTTGAAGAGTATAATGAGAGCAACACCAAAATGAACTTGGTTCTCTTTGATAATGCCCTGGAGCATTTGACCCGAGTACACCGCATTATTCGCATGGACCGAGGTCACGCCCTGCTGATCGGGCTCGGGGGCTCGGGGAAGCAGTCTCTTTCGAGGCTGGCTGCCTTCACAGCTGGCTGCGAGGTGAGTCCACGTCCCCTCCCAGGAATGGGTTGGTTATGCCAGTTTCTGCAGTCGGTAGTTGCTGTGGCTACTGGAACGATCTGCAGCGGATCGTGACATGACATTTTCAAGCCTATAGAGGTGAGTTTTTGTTTTTTGTTTTGACTTGATATTGTTGTAACTGAATATCCAAAGCATCTAACTACATATGCTTGTTGACTTAGGATCAGGTTACATCCTGATAAACTCCATCAGAAGTAAAAATATCTTAAGTCGGAAATGCACTTAATACCCCCGATAAACTCACTGTAAAGTCACAAAATTGTAAGTTGCACTGTTGTACATCCAGATGCTGCTCAGCTTATGGTTGGGACTGCCTCTTGATAGCCCATTGCGAAGCTGAAAATTGTACATCGAACCTTCATGACTCAGGGGCTGTCTGTGCCATATTTTTAGGACGGAGAACATGTCAAATCCAGTTCCAAAAGCCAAACATAAACAAATTCTGTCAACTGTGATGCGCCCTCATGTGGCAGAGGTCTGGGCCCACACCTTAGCGGACCCATTAGGTGGAACCGGCCACTTGCCGGCTGCTGTATCTACACAATCAGCATGCACGGATCTGGGTCACACTTAGAATCTCTTTTTAAATTTTTTTTAAGAAACAACTTTATCAAGTTATAACTCGAGATCATGCAGTTCACTCATCTAAGAGTACAAGGCAGTGACTTACGGTGTGTTCACAGATACGTACCGCCATCACTGAGGTCTTGTTCCATGCCCTTTTTCTGTCAGAGATACCCCTCATCTCTGCAGTCTCCCCTCATCGAGCCGTCAGCAACTCACTACTAACCTACTTCCTGTCGCTACAGTCTTGCTTATTCTAGACATCCATGTGGATAGAATCACACAGTGTGTGGTACTTTGTGTCTGGCTTCTTTCATCTTGTCTCATGCTTTCAAGGTTCTTGTTGTAGAAACGTCAGTACTTCGTTCCTTTTTTGCCCAAATAACAGTCCTTTGTATGACTGTGCCACATTCTGTCTCTCTGTTCACCCAGTGATGGACATTTGGCTGTTCCTTCCTTTTGACTATTGTGAATAGTGCTGCTATAAGCATTCGCGTACACAGTTCCATGTGGACATGTGCTTTCATTGCTCGTGGGTCTACTCTTGGGAGTGGAATTGCTGGTCCATGGGGTAACTCTATGTCCAACTGTTTGAGGGCCCACTAGGGCAGCTACACCATTTCACATTCCTACCAGCAGTGTTTGGAGGTTCCTATTTCTCCATACTGTTCTTAGAATCACAGAGATACCTCCTGCAGTTCCCACAGGTAATTCACCTGCAGGGACCTCTTGAAGGAGAGGTGTACACCATGCATTGAGAGTTGGTTTGAAAAGCAGGTATCTCCAAAATTCACCCTTTTCCCCAAACCCCTTCTTTAGTTCTCTGGTGCATAAACCCATTTCTCATCAGGGTCCTCTGTGATCCTCAGTGCCTCTGTTTTTGTCCGTGGCTGTATTTCATGACAAACACACGTGCCCTTGTGGTGCAGGACAAGGACTTTATTCAGCCTCAGTTATTCTCAGACACTCAGCTGCCCCTCACACCCACCTCAGACACCTTTGACAAGTCTGCCTTTTGAGAAGATACTTCTTGTTGAGTTTTTGTGATCCCTGTCCTAGCAGGTGAGAGATGTTCTTTGCACAAACTTTCTTATTTGTCTCTACGTGTTTTCTGGAATCAGATTTAACTCAGCATCCTTGTCATTATCATAGAGAGTCTTAGTTCGAGCTGCTGTAACGAAGTGCCACAGCCTGGCTGGCTGAGGGTCAACCGAAATGTATTTCTCCCTGCTCTGGAGAATTCCGGCGTCCAAGTGCCAGCAGAGGCGGGTTTTGGTGAGGGGTCTCTTCTGGGTTGCAGATGGCCGACTTCTTGTGGTGGGCTCACCTGGCTGGAAGAGCACACGAGAGTCTTCTGGGTTCCCTTCCATAAGGATACTAATCTCATTTGTGAAGGCTCCACCCTGTGACCTAATCACCCCCCAAAGGCCCAACCCCGAATGCCATCACATTGGGGGTTCGGATTTCAATGTATTGTTTTTTGGGGGTGAGGATGACACAAAGTAATTGCACAGAGTGACCATGACTGTCATGGACTCGCTCACTTTTCTCCCTATAAATGTAATACATCTGCACTGCAACAACTCAGGACATGCAGAAGCATCTTTAAGAAAATAAAGATCAGCCGGGCTCGGTGGCTCAGCCTGTAATCCCGCGCCTTTGGGAGGCTGAGGTGAGTGAATGGCCTGAGCCCGCGGGTTCAAGACCCGCCTGTGCAGCGAGACCTCATCTCTACAATAAATCAAAAAATCAGCCGGACGTGGTAGCACGCGCCTGTAATTCCGGCTATTTGGAAGGCTGAGGCGGAAGGATCGCCGGAGCCCAGCAGGTCGAGGCTGTGGTGGCCGGGAGTGGCCACTGCACTCCAGTCTGGGTGACAGAGGGAGACTCCAACTCCCCCCCAAAAACATAAAATAAAATAAAGACCATTTGTAACCTCATCATCTGAAGATTACCATAGTTAGTTGCAAGTAACATTTAGTGTCCAGGTGCTCCTTGACTTATGATGGGGCCATGTCTCCACACATCCAGGGCACTTTTTTTTTTTTTTTAGAAACACTTTAAACAAAAGGTCAATATGTCATCAAATCAACTGTGAACACTCTTCTATGTAAAGAACCGAGCCCGGCTCCCAGGGCACTTTTGACATATGATGTTTTCAACTTCAGATGAATTTATCTAGATGTAACCACATCCTAAGTGGAGGAGTTTACTGAAGGCATATCACTTTTGCACCATTGGAAAATAAAAAAATCATGTGTTGAACTATTGCAAGTCAAGGACCATCTGTCTGTTCTTCTAGAATTTTGTCTATGAATATATAAACATATTTGCTCCTTACCAGCACTGGCTTAATAGTATATATAACCTTCCTAACATGTTTTTTCCACTGTATCATTGCATCTTTTTTTTTTTTTTTTTGAGTTGGAGTCTCACTCTATCGCCCAGACTGGAGGGCAGTGGCCGCTCCCGGCCCCACAGCCTC
>NW_007247051.1:62547-71163 GCF_000164805.1 Carlito syrichta | reverse complement strand
TACAATAAATCAAAAAATCAGCCGGACGTGGTAGCACGCGCCTGTAATTCCGGCTACTCGGAAGGCTGAGGCGGAAGGATGGCCGGAGCCCAGCAGGTCGAGGCTGCGGTGGCCGGGAGCAGCCACTGCACTCCAGTCTGGGTGACAGAGTGAGACTCCAACTCAAAACAAAAAAAACAAAAAACAAAAAACAAAACATCTTAATGAACAACCAATCACCTCCACAACAAAGGATTATGCTAATTTATATTACTGGTAATGTCTATTTTCTACATACCCTTACCAATACTGGGTATCGTCGTCCTGATATTTGCCAGTATTACAGGTGGAAAAGGATCCATTCTTCAATTAACCGTGAAGTTTGAATATCTTTTTATACATTTATTCATTGAACATTTGCCTTTTCTCTTTTGTGAGTTACCTCTCTATACTTATTGATTTGTGAGAACTCTTTATATAAAGAGTGTTCACAGTTGATTTGATGACATATTGACCTTTTGTTTAAAGTGTTTCTAAAAAAAGTGAAAAATATGCTTGCTTTACCTTTAAATCTGACAAAATGTGTAATAGAAACCATTCATGATTAAAATGTAGTTGTTTTTCAGTTGGCTTCTACATTTTTCTGTAGGATAAGACAGTCCCCTCTGGCAAGGTGATTTTTTTTCTGTTGGTGTGTGTAAATCTGACACATTTTCCCTGGAGGTAGCACCAGGAGCACCAGCAAGGAGGATGTAGCGGGAAAGAGGTCAGGAGAAGGACGAGGACACACTGGGACCAGACCCAGGGAGGCAGAGGGGGTTGGGTAGTGTGATCAGAGCAGGGGTTCACACAGAGGGTACCAGGATCTGCTAGAGGGGGTCAGGCAGCCACACTCAGAGGGCGAGGAAGCTCTGCAGGTGTTGGACAGAGCTGGAGACCACACTCTGTTGTCCAGGAAGCATCCTGGTTGCCTTGAGTCTGTGCGTGTGACTGTGTGTGCAAGTGTGTGCAAGCATGCACATGCATGTGTGGCTGAGTGTGAGGATGTGGGCGTGGCTGTGAGTGTGACAGTGTGTGAACGCGCTGGCCTGAGGGGCCGTGGGGTTCCCAGGGAGCCCTTGGCCTCTGTGCATCGAACACGCCTCTGAGATTCCAAGGGCTGGTTGCGATCCCTGAGCTAAAACACGCTCGAACGGAGGAGGTGACTTTACGTTCATGCCCTCATTTCTGTTGACCTCTATTTCGTGCGTGTAAACAGGATTTTCTGACTCAAAACCTAAGGTGGCCTCTTCTTTAATTTCCTTATGCAAGTCCTGCGGTTCCTCTGCCCTCATGTCAACTCCGGCACGTGGGGTGCGCACGCCTTTCTCTGTCGCTTGTCCCACGCCTGCTTCCTTCCTAACACCCCTCCCTCTTTGTGGCCCAGGGGGCCTCCTTCCACCAGTTCCCCCACCTGGCTGCAGGTGGGGGACCGTGACTCTGTGTCCTGTGTCCCCAGGTGTTTGAGATCCTGCTGAGCCGCGGCTACTCGGAAGCCAATTTCCGTGACGACCTGAAGCGCCTTTATCTGCAACTTGGGATCGAGAACAAAACCACGATCTTTCTGTTCACGGACGCGCACGTGGCCGAGGAGGGCTTCCTGGAGCTCATCAACAACATGCTGACCTCAGGTGCACGCTCTGCCCATGCTCCGCCCACGCTCCACCCCTGGGGGATTCTCTCCTGCAGCTTGTCCACCCTGCAGACACCACCTGGGGCCCTGTGCAGGGGCGGCCCTGCTCCTCCCTCGTGGCCGCCCCAAGATAGGCCCCTTCCTGTCATGCATGAGAGGCCCGGGGCCCTCCTTTCCTGGGACTCTCTGGAGCACAGCTACGGCTCTCCATGTGGGGACAGCAGTGGCACTTGCAGGACCGCTAGGGGTTTCCGCGCATCTGTCCCGTGCCCTGGGCAGCGCTAAGCACTCAGCGTGTGCTGCTGATGAGGAGGGTACCATGACCATCCTCATTTCCCAGCTGGGGAAACTGAGGCACAGCTGTCCTATAGAGGGTTGAATGGTGGCCCCTCAAAAAGATACGTCCTGGTCCTAGACCCCTGAAACCTGCGAATGGGACCTTATTAAGAAAGGTCTTTAGCCGGGCTCGGTGGCTCAGCCTGTAATCCCGCGCTTTTGGGAGGCTGAGGTGAGCGGATTGCCTGAGCCCGCGGGTTCGAGACCCGCCTGGGCAACTTGGTGAGACCTCATCTCTACAGTAAAACAAAACATTAGCCGGGCATGGTAGCGCATGCCTGTAGTTCTGGCCACTTGGAAGGTTGAGGCGGAAGGATTGCCGGAGCCCAGCAGGTCGAGGCTGCGATGGCCGGGAGTGGCCACTGCACTTCAGTCTGGGTGACAGAGTGAGACTCCAACTCACAAAAAAAAAAAAAAAAAAAGAAAAAAAGAAGAAAGGTCTTTGCAGATGTCATTAGACTCAGGATCTTGGTGGGTCCCAAATCTAACAGCAGCTGTCCTTAAAAGAGAACGGATGGATTGCCTGAGCCTGCGGGTTCAAGACCCGCCTGGGCAACTTGGCGAGACCTCATCTCTACAATAAATCAAAAATCAGCTGGGTGTGGTAGCGCATGCCTGTAATTCCAGCTACTTAGAAGGCTGAGGTGGAAGGATCGCCGGAGCCCAGCAGGTCGAGGCTGTGGTGGCCGGGAGTGGCCACTGCACTCCAGTCTGGGCGACAGAGTGAGACTCCAACTCAAAAACAACAACAACAACAGCAACAAAGAGAACGGAGAGGAGGTTTGAGACACGGAGAATGAGGTCCTGTGAAGATGAAAGCAGGGACGCCTAGAGCCACCAGAAGCCAGAGGAGCAAGGGGGGATTCTTCCCAGAGCCCTTGGCGGGAGACCCTGACACCTTGACTTCCGGCCTCTGGCCTCCAGAACTGGGAAAGAATACGTTTCTTTCTTTATCACTTTAAGCTGCCCAGTGTGTGATAATTCATCAAGGCAGGCCCAGGAAACGACCACAGAG
This sequence comes from Carlito syrichta, assembly GCF_000164805.1. Taxonomy (NCBI): domain Eukaryota; kingdom Metazoa; phylum Chordata; class Mammalia; order Primates; family Tarsiidae; genus Carlito; species Carlito syrichta. Next base: position 68,161 of record NW_007247051.1, on the reverse strand, counting down.
AGGGTGCCTCTGAACAGAGGCAGGACTTGAACCCAGGACCCTCAGCACCACAGCCACCCTCGTAACCACTTTGCCATGTCACAATCTTGCCCACCGCGGGGCCCTGCTGAGGTTCATGCTGGCTTTGCCTGACCAAATGACTCTTGGAGACCTCTCTTCTTTCCTGGGGACCTGTTTCACTCGGTGCTTGTTTTTGGCCCCTAACTGTGTGGCTTACGGTAGAGTGTGTGATTGGCGTTTTCCCCCACATTTATTATGAAGAGTTTCAGCCACGATGGCAGGGTTGAGCATGAACACTGCGTGCACGCCGTCCAGATCCCACCACCTGTGTCTTTCTGTACTTCCTTGATCGCACGTAGAAACTTCCTCCCTCCCTCTACCCAGTTCTTGTTTTGATGCATTTTGAAGTCAATTGTAGCACAGTACCCTCCCTGCTAAATGCTCCTGCATGTTTACCATTATCTAGAGTTCAATTTCTGTTTATAGTTTTTTTCTTTGATTTTTTTTTAGGGGGTCGGAGTCTTACTCTGTCACCCAGGCTGGAGTGCAGTGGCACGTTCACAGCCACTGCAGCCTCAACCTGCTGGGCTCAGGTGATCCTCCCACCTCAGTCTCCCGAGTAGCTGGGACTATAGGTGCATGCCACCATGCCCGGCTAATTTTTGATTTATTGTAGAGATGAGGTCTCGCCAAGTTGCCCAGGCTGGTCTTGAACCCCTGGGCCCAGACAATCCTCTCACCTCAGTCTCCCAAAGTGCTGGGATAACAGGCGTGAGCCACCACGCCCGGGCTCTTTTGACGTAAGATTTATATACAATGAAACACATACATTTTAAGTGTCTATTTGCTACATTTTGATCATGGAGTTTTAAGTCGCGTCTGTTTCAGTGGGTTGTCCACCCTTTAAGGGTAGGGACTATGCCACCTACCTGGATTCCTTCCATGGTATTTGTTCCAGACACGGATTTATTAGGACAGGACAGTCCTGACCTTCCTTGAAGCTCACAGCCCAGGTGTGTGTGGGCTGGCTAATGCCATCAACAAACACACAAAGACACATGGCAATTGCAAATTGTGATGGGTGCGACGGATGCAAAGGAGTCCATGCCAGTCCAGACAGAGCAGAGGATGGCGCCATTGTAAATGGCTGAGACCTGAAAGTTAGTGTGTTCACTTCCTGTTGCTGCTATGACAAATCACCCCACATGTAATGGCTTAAAACGACACAAATGTATTCCTGTATGAGGTCAGGAGTCGGAAAAGTGTCTTAAGGGGATAAAACCAGAGTGTTGGCAGGGCTGGTCCCTTCTGAAGGGTCCCGGGAGAATCTGTCTCCTCAGCTCTTGCAGCTGCCAGAGGCTGCCCCTTTCTCGGCTCCATGGCTCATAGGACTCCAGTCTCTGCTTCTGTCATCCTGACTCTAACTCTACTGCCTCCCTCTCGTAAGGACCCTGGGGCTTGCCTTGGGCCTGCCCGGAGTTCTCACCCATCTCCAGAACCTTAACTTAGTCATACCCGCAAAGCTGCTTTGGCGGGAAACATCAGGAAACATATTCACAGGATCCAGAGTTTAGGATGGGGACACCTTTATGGGCTGCTGTTCAGGCTTCCACACGAAGGCCTGAACTGGCCAGGTGACTGTTGGCAAAAGCGTGACAGGCGGAGCGTTCTATGTGCCAAACAGCCAGGGTGGGAGGGGCCGACACAACAGGAGTGTGGTGAGCCGGACGGAGACCGGGACGTGATCTGAGGCTCGCGATGAGGGCCTTGTGGGTGCTTTGCGGGAGGTGAGATTTTATTTTCAATGCAAGGATGTGGCCTAGATTTGGGGTTTTACTAGATTCCTGTGGGAACTAGATTAGAGGAGAGGAGAGCTGGAGAGGGGCGGTCAGTGTAGAGCTACCCCCGTAGTGCTGGCGGGAGGTGACAGCCACTTGGCCAAGGATGGGGCGGTGGACATGGAGAGAAATAAGCGAGTGGTGGGTGTTTCCATTTGCTGAGATGGGGAAGGCCAGGCCGGGTTGAGCGCTCGGGGCGTGTTGATCCAAATGGGATGTCTCATAGTGTATTCTCTTGCTGGGGCCGCTGTCTCCAAGTGCCACGGATAGGTGGCTTACAACAACAGAAATGTATCGTCTCACTGTTTTGGAGGCCAAAAGTCAAGGTGTCGGCAGAGTTGGTTCCCTCTGAGCTCTGGAGAGTTCTGTCCCAGGCCTCTGCCCTGGCTGCCGGGGGTTGGCTAAGGAGCTTGGGCGTTCCTTGGCGTATAGACGCAGCACCTGGCCTCTGCATCTGTCTTCACATGGCCTTCTCCCTGTTGTGTCTGTCTCTGTGCCCAAATGCTCCCCCTTTATACAGGCACCATTCATGTTGGATTGGGGTTCAACCTCCATGGTCATATTCTGAACTGCGGGGGGACTTCAAGATATTTCCTTGGTGGGTACGCAATTCCACTTAATACGTAGGCAGTTGTGTCTATGAGTCTGGCTCTCGGAATAGGGACCCAGACTGGCGATGTCAATTTCAGAGTCACTGACATGTGGCTTGTAAAGCAGAGTCAGCCAGGGGAGAGCCCAGGCCTGAGCATAGAAAAGGAACGAGCAACGGAGCGAGAGGCCAGGAGGAGAGCCAGGTGGGGCTTCCTCTGTGTCTCTTGCAGTCTCAGGGACTGTGTCGAAGAGCCCAGGACCACCCCAGGGTGCAGGACTCAGCAGAAGTCGTACTCATGGCTGTGATTTATTTCAGCAAAAGGCCACAAAGCCCAATCAGCAAAGGGAAAAGGCACACAGGGGGAACCTGGGGGGAGACCAGGCACGAGCTTCCGGAATCCCTTCCCCGAGGAGTCACACGGGGCTTGCGTCATCCCTCAGCGATGGGTCGTGACAGCTCACGTCGAACGTCGTCTCCCAGGAAAGCTTGCCGGAGCCACGGCGCCCAGGGTTTCTCCTGGGGCTGCGCATGTAGGCACCTCTGCCTGGTGTGTGCCAGAATCCCAGATGTCCCGAGGGAGAGCAGGAGGTCAGCATAACATACATTGTTTGGTCCAAGGAGGGAGGATCACTTGAGGCCCGGAGTTCAAGACCAACCTGGGCAACACAGTGAGACTCCATTTCTACAAAAAGATTAAAAAATTAGCCAGTCCCAGCTATTCGGGAGGCTGAGGCAGGAGGATCGCTTGAACCCAGGAGGTTGAGGCTGTGTTGAGCTATGATTGCACCATTGTACATCAGCCTGGGCAACAGAGTGAGACCCTATCTTATATGTATACACACACACGTGTATGTGTGTGTGTGTGTGTGTGTGTGTGTGTGTGTATGAATATACATGTGTATATATATTATATAACATATATGTTGTTTGCACAAGCAGCTTAGGGATGGTGAGCCACTCATAGTGAATGAGGGAAGGAACCCTTCCAAAGCCCAAGCTTCCAGATGCCAGCCACGGGCTAGCCTGGCGAGCTGGCCTTTCTTTTTTTTTTTGAGTTGGAGTCTCACTCTGTCGCCCAGACTGGAGTGCCGTGGCTGCTCCTGGCCACCGCAGCCTCGACCTGCTGGGCTCTGGCCATCCTTCCACCTCAGCCTTCCGAGTAGCCGGAATTACAGGCATGCGCTACCATGCCCGGCTGATTTTTTGATTTATTGTAGATCTGAGGTCTCGCTGCCCAGGCGGGTCTCGAACCCGCGGACTCAGGCAATCCGCTCACCTTAGCCTCCCAAAGGCACGGGATTACAGGCTGAGCCACCGAGCCTGGCCAAGCTGGCCTTTCAAAGATGAGCAGCCTGGGCCTGCTCAGGAAAGAATAGGGTACTTCATGAAACATTATAACAATTGGAAATGGTGTAGATAGACTGGAAAAGGAACCCCGCTGGTCAGCATTTCTCCCCACAGCGCTGTTGACATCTGGGGCCAGACAATTCCTTGTGGCAGGGGCTGTCTTGGGGATTGTAGGATGTTTAGTAGCATCCCTGGTCTCCACCCATTCGATGCTAATAGCACCCCCACCCCCTCCCCCAAGCTGCAAGAACCAAAACTATCTCCAGACATTGCCCAATACCTCCCGGGGGCAAATCACCTCCTCTGAGCGTTCCTACTTAGAGTTCTAGATCAGTGAGGCCTTCGCTTGTTCTGTGGGATCGCCTTTGATGACACAATAATATTCCCAGGTCAGCAGAAGGCATTTTTTTTTTATTGTTTTGAGTGGAGATATCACCCTGTCACCCAGGCTGGAGTGCAGTGGCACAATCAGGGCTCAGCCCAGCCTCCCCCTCCTGGGCTCAGGCCATACTTCTGCCTCAGCCTCCCAAGTAGCTGGGACTACAGGCACGCATCACCAGGCCCAGCTTGTTTTTATTTTTTATTATTTTGTAGAGACGAGGTCTCACTGTGTTGCCCAGGCTGGTCTCGAACTCCTGGGCTCAGGCGATCCTCCAGCCTTGGCCTTCCAAAGTGCTGGGATGACAGGCATGAGCGCCTGGCCTCAGGAGACGTCTATTATCCCCGTTTTACAGGTGAGGAGCGCAAAGCTCAAAGGACTATATGTGTAGCAGGCGGAGAGCCTCGGGTCTCAGAGTCAGGACCCCCTCCCTGCTCTTTGGACTCGACATCAACTGCTCTTTCCAGAACTCCCTGTCATTTCTCGGCGCCTACGGAGGTAATAACCCTGAAACGCACAGAAAACACTCACAGGCCTTTGTTTTCTAGGAATTGTGCCCGCGCTTTTCCCTGACGAGGAAAAGGAGTCCATCCTCAGTCAGATTGGACAGGAAGCTCTGAAGCAAGGGATGGGGCCGGCCAAAGAGTCCGTCTGGCAATACTTCGTGAACAAAAGTGCAAATAACCTGCACGTTGTCCTGGGCATGTCGCCAGTGGGGGACACCCTGAGGACCCGCTGCAGGAATTTCCCAGGTACCCTCGAGCGGAGGCTGCAAGCCCACCTCCCCAGAATCAGGAGGGGATCGATCCACCCCTGAGGTTCCACCAGGAGAGTTAAAAACACGGCCGCAGGGTGGGAAGGTGGGCCTGGCGCTGGAGGACAAGGCCTTCTCTGGCACAGTCGCCAACATGCAAGGCCTGTGGCGCGTGGAGGGGCCTCTCTGCTCTCTTCCACTTGGGGAAATTGTGGTAGCCTCGTGGACAGCAGGTACCTGCCTCTAGAGTGGAGGCCTGCCTTCCTGCCTGCCTGCCTTCCTTTCCCTCTCCTGCCCTTTTCTCCCCTCCCTTCCCTCTGTTGCCCAGGCTGGAGTGCAGTGGCACGATCATAGCTCACTGCAGCTTTGATCTCCGGGGCCCAGGCCATTGTCCCGCCTCAGCCTCCCAAGTAGCTAGAACTTCGGGCAGGTGCCACCACGCCTGGCTAATTTTTTAATTTTTAATTTTTTTTTTTTTGGTAGAGGTGAGGTCTTGCTATGTTGCCCAGGCTCATCTCGAACTCCCGGGCTCAAGCAACCCTCCTGCCTTGACCTCCCAAAGTGCTGGAATTACAGACATGAGTCACCGCACCTGGTCTAGAGCGGAGATTTATTATTATTATTTTTTTGAGTTGGAGTCTCACTCTGTCGCCCAGACTGGAGTGCAGTGGCCGCTCCTGGCCACCGCAGCCTCGACCTGCTGG